>NC_046374.1:21129983-21134983 GCF_011125445.2 Fundulus heteroclitus | reverse complement strand
AGAGGTTTATCAGCGCTCCTGGCGTCGGGTTGACTAGTTACAGACACCCTGTGACCTCTGCCTCTGTCATTACCAATCATTTTATGATTGACAAGTAGCTTGAAGCACCTGAGGCCTTATCTGAGCACCCACAGCTGCTATTACACTGACACTACATCTTAGAAAAATAGCCCAGAGTCGGAAGGGGAAATAGGCTTGCTCACTTTTTAGACAGAGGTGTCACTTAAACTGACAAAAACTGTGCTGAGTCATCTTTAGCACTTCAGGTCTCCCTTTTACCAAAGAAAATTGTCTAAAACTTTTGGTTAAATACTCTGCAGACTGACTAGATAATATCCTAGCTGTTTTTGGAAGGTGTGTGTCCCGTTACATCTGGTTTATAAAACCAAACCAATGTTTCAGTAAAACACCATCGTAGATACGGTGAAACGATGGCGGTGGAAGTGTGAGGCGCTGAGTCTGCTTCGAGACCTGGATGACTTTCTGTGACTTGCGTCGTAAATCTAACGCTTTGACTTAACCATCGTAAATGTTTAGCAGACTGAAAGGGTTGCAGCTAATACAGTCTAACCATAGCTGTGGTGTGACTGAAAAAGAAAAATACCAGCAGCCAGTCACTAGTGTTATTTAAAATCCATTTTCAAGTGCTGATCTTGTTCCTTGCTGTTAGGTCACCTTGCGCTGCTGTAAACTTTATACTGTGCCCAGTACTTGTGGTGTTGTCCTGAAAAAAAAGGCAGAGTTTGTCTTCTTAAGCTTGAATGGACCTCTTATCTCCTGCATGCCCAGCTTCCTCAGGCTGTCGCCTGGGTAACCAGGAGAGATGACGCTGTATTTCCCAGGTAACCCCCAGATTGTCCACGAGCGCGGGGCGAGAGCTCGACTCATGAGGCTCTTTCCATGCTCCACGGACAAAAAGCCATCCTCCTGTAATCAAAGCAAGTGGCTCTTCCTCTCTATGATGTTTTTTTTTCTTCTCTTCTTTCTCTTTGTGGCCAGCGTAGGCTTTGGTTTCACCTTTCACAGAGGTGAAATATTCTGGTGCGTTTGTGAAAATGGACAGAATGCTTGTGAAATGTTTGCACACTATATTGTTGTTTTTTTTCCCCCACTGCGTTTTTAACTTGCTTCAGGAAAAACATCGGCTGTATGTTCGCGCCGCAGCAACAGGTGAAATGCGGTCTACTGGAATCTTTGGCCTTTTAGGTGTCGGGTGCAGTAAAACTCCTTGATGCTAATGAGGCACTTAGACAACGTGTCACACTTCAGGTGTATGAGAGTGGAACGCGGTGCTTAGGGGGACGCTGCGGTGCAGTGACAGTGCCCTGACAGCGTCTGCCATCATAATAAGCCCATTAAAGCATTCCACTGGGTTTATTACTGAGCGCTCTTCTCCAAAAGGCTCTCTGCCACGCTGGCTTGTGTCCTGGGGTCTCGACGACACTAATTACTTCTGATCTCCTATTTGTTGTAGAGAGCAAAAAAAAAAAAGTGTTTTGTTTGTGTTTTGCTAAAGGCTAAAGGAGAGGCATGATGTAGTAAACTAAACCACCAGAAGTTACTTTAACACACTGATTCAATCGTATGCCCTAATGCTCATCCTCGACATTGAAGTTTTTACAAAGTTACAGTGCTTTGCTTTGGTTTTAATACCCCTTGAATTTTTCACGTCATCACTTAACAACCACAAACTTTTTATTTTATTTTTTTGTGAGTGTGCATATTATGTGCAGGCTGAGTCGTGGCCCAATGGTTAGAGCATTGTATTTGTAAACTGGAGGTTCTGGGTTTAACTCCAAGCAAACTGCCACTCTTGGTACTTGAGCAAGACCATTAGCTCCAGACGGGTCCCTAAGGGATGGGTTAAATGCAGACGACACGTTTAAATTGAATATATGTTGCAATGCCAATAATGTTTATTATAATTATAATGTGAAGGGGGAAGAAAATGGTTTTCTGAATGTTTTTCAAATAGAAATTGGGAAAGTGTGGCGTTAATTTGTTTTTAGCCTCCTGGAGTCAACATTTTGTTGAAACTCTAATTGCTGCAGGTCTCTTGGGGTGTATGGATACGTTCACGCTGCAGGAAAATGCAACCGAAATATGATCTTTTTTGCCCAAAAGCGATCCATATCCATCTTTTTCATGGCAGTGTGAATGGCCCAATTCCGATCTTTTCACCCCACCAAAGAAATCTGATTTCTGCCACTTCCATATCTGGTACTAATTTGGATATGTGTCCGCACTCATGTTGGGTTTCATCTCCTGTTTACGTCACTGTCCTGGACATCCAGACACAGTAGTAGAAGTTACTGCTCCACAAAGGACCATTGTTGATAGCTGTGCTGCTTTCTTCTTACCTTACTTTGTCTTGCTATGATGTGGAGTCAATATTGTCACCTCCCATTGCTCAAAAGCCCCTAATAATGTCAAGAAGAGATGAGGTATCCGCGTTTTCTTGTTTTTTTTTCTATTTTTGGGGTGGGGTGTAACAACGTTCACCATTACTTCGGTAAACAGAGCTATCTGCAAATGCAGGTCGCTTTGCAGCCTTGAACGGCTCAGACAGTAGCATGATGGCAGTCGTATTTACTATTAGTATTAATGGCCACCCAAAAAAATCTGATTTCAGCAATAAAATTGGGCTTGAGCATCAAGACCTGCAGTGTTGCCGTAGCCTAAGTCTCCACCAGTTTTGAAAATCTACAAACTGATTTTTTTGCAAAATAGCTCACGCTTAATCAGATTGGATTTCAGAGCACTGAATTTGGTGGTTAAATGACAAAATGGACATAAAAGTGCTCTTAGCTATGTAACAAACCATTGTATATCTGTCTTCCCAGTTGCTCATTTAGACATATTCCTGTCAGGGTTTGATCCGCTTTGACCCTTTGTTCCCTCTCCCTTTCAGACAGCGTTGAAGATGAGCTGGAACTCTCTGCAGTCCGTCATCGCCCCGAGGGCCTGGAGCAGCTTGAAGCACAGACACGGTTCTCCCGGAAGGAGCTACAGATCCTTTACCGCGGCTTCAAGAACGTAAGCGGCACGCCCACTGTGGAGCCAGCTCATTTATTATGTACAACATGGTCTTTCCTCTCTCTTCCAACAACCCTCTCTCCAACATATCTAAAAACTCTTGCCTGACATTGATATGTTTTAACTGATTTATTATTTGACAAGCTCCACTGCAGAGGTTGATGAGAAGATTTCTTCTTAAATCCCCTAAATCAGTTTTTTTGTTGTTGTTGTTTTCTTGGATGAATTTTGTGCAGTTTGCATCAAAATTTAATGAAACCCCAACTGTACTTAGCAGAAGATTTAAAAACATCTTCCAGTTTTTAACTGTAGTCAAGATAGTTGGGTGGAATTGGTTAAGGAGGAAATGCAGGTGAGATTTCAGGATCCCTACTGTCTTCAAAAAAACAGGCTGGAGAATGGAAAGAAAATTCTCTTTAACTTGTTATTTTTTTGAATTTTGTTATTTTGTGTGTTATTTTGAGACAGAAATGCCAGCCTGCTGAATAGTTCACTATGTCCATGTACAGTACAGTTTATTAACCCTGGTCAGGGCTTCTTTTGCATGAATTACTGCATCAGTGCAGCCTGACATGGAGCCCGTAGTTCTGCTGAGGTTCTGGAAGCCCAGAAGGCCAGGTTGTTTTAATGATCTCCTTCGGCTCATTAGCATTGCTGGCTCTTGGGTCTCTCATCTTCCTCTTGAAAATAAGCCGTAGATTATCCAATCACACTGCACATCTGCAACAGCTGCTCAGTACCAGCCAACTTGTTGGACAGATGCAGTGAGGATACTTTTTGTGTTGTGGAGAAATTGCTAACTAAGTTTTTCCCGCTGAGCTTCTACAGTAAGTGCCCAGTTTGCTGAGAAACTGAGATCGCTGCGCAATGACTTACAGTAGGGCTGGGCAATTAATCATATTTGCTATATAATCGCAATTTAAGAAAAACGCAATTTCCAAATAGCACAGGTCTGCAATTTTTAGCTATGTAACAATTGATAGATCAGACACGTCCTTTAGGTGTCGGTAACATGTTTGAAGTGGGTTTGCCTCCACATGGAAGGGAAGAGAGTTGCAGCAGTGAGATAATGTAATTTTATTATTGTTTTAGAGTTTATATAATCATACATTATTACCAAAAACAGGAATCTCACCATAGCATTAAGTACCGGTCAGACTGTTTAACATATAGAGTTGTTTGTTTGTTTGACTTTGCACTTTACGTTACGTAACAAGGATTGATGTCCAACTCAACAAGCTATTCTCTTGATAAATAATATTGTGATTAATAAAAACTGTTACATTTCTTGTTTTAAATAGTCCTTGTTTACAAACATCTTTATCTTCAGGCCATTTTTGTTGCTTGTGGTTAATGATGAGAAAAGTAAAAATTAAATCACAATCTCATTTTAGATTTTTGGCAAAATCAAACAGCCCTAATTTACAGGGTGTTTTTAAGCATTAAAAAGCCACCTCAAAGCTGCTCAAATTATCCGCGTGTTTGGCAATACATACCTGTGAAAGCAACAATGATGAAGATGAACAAGATGGAGCACAAGAAGCCGATATAACCATGCACTCCTCCAGAGGATGATCAACCTTTCCTTATCAGCCTCTCCTAGATTCTTCTATTTAGTGACATTTTTATGGTTTGCAGAATTATTCTTTAACTTTGTTTGTTTTATTTTTCACTTTCACATTATTAGATGTTGTAGGAGCAATAGTCTTGCTTTGTAAAGAACCAAAAAAAAAAACGATGGCACTGGGAATTCTGCTGTTGAATGTTTTTTAGCTCCCTCTCTCACGCTTTGAACCCCTAAAGACAAAGAGCACTTCTTTGTCTTGTTCCGGTGTCATTGGCAGAGTGAAGGAGAGCTTTTAAGGGCAGCAGACTAATAGAAGCTGGCTGGCTTCCCAGTGATGAGAAGTTTGGCCTCTTTGTCCTTATTGTCCAGAGTTTCGGAGCAAATCGAATGCCTCCGA
>NC_046374.1:21121514-21129483 GCF_011125445.2 Fundulus heteroclitus | reverse complement strand
AAAACTGTAATTTCTCTAGCACTTAGTCAGTGAAGTTTTAAATCTTAAATCTCAAAGTACTAAACATCAGGCATATCTCTTAAATTTTAATGATGCAAGACTGTGGATGGCCTTTTTTGCTGCCGCTGGCTGGTATTTACCATGATCAATAGATCTGACGTGGATGTCACGGATAATCTGATCTCCCTGATAATAAGCCTACAGGTCTTTGCTTTGTCTGAAACACAGCGACCCGACTGTGATGGGTCACACTGTTCATGTTCAGTTTAATAATGGTAAAAGTGAGCAGCCTGTGATAGATTTCAGACATTCGCTGCAATGAAATATCGGCGGCACGTTTTTCATTTTGCTAAGTGCAGCCGGTGCAGTTGCTGCGTCTTTATGCAATTGTTTTCAGTCAAGCATTAATCATTGTGGTTGAATAAGCTGAATTTATGCTAATATCTCAGTTTTTCATATTCACTATACACTTATCAAAGATACCTACCTGGGGATGTATGAGGTAACAAACCTTGCTCATTTATGCAAACAGGTAATTGAGTTTAGGATTTATTTATTTTTTTGCAGCTCCCCCTGCAACCCGGCGATTGTTCACCAACGGCCCAGTCCATTTAAAGATTTGTCAACAGGCTCGATTACCCTTAGGCTGTTTTCCACGATGCCTATTTAGAGGAGCGATTTGACCTTTGTCTGAGCGTCCTGCCAGCAGGTCCCACTGGAGTCTTTAGACACGTGGAGGACATAGAGGAAAAAGAGCAAAGTGAAAGGAATAGGCCTGTCAGTTTAAGTCAGGACAGCAAGGATAAACCTCATTCGCGCAATCAGTTTTGATGAAAACCTCACAAATAATAGTTGCTGACAGAGAAGGCATTACAGAGGCATCAGTGCCAAGGATCTGATGCAAATGATTGCTGAAGCCTGGATTTGTCCTTAAAGATTTATTTCATGTCCCAGTGTCCATATGAAAATATCTGAATTTTTTTAAAAAAGTAGGTTGCTTCAACTAGTGGGCTTTTTTACAGTAGGTTCTTTTAAAAGATTCCATCCATCCATCCATTCATCCTAATTAATCACTAATTATTGGTATTAAAACGTTTCCACTGTCTGTATCATTATGGACAGCTCAGGTGTCTGCTCATCCTAATGAAGAACCTTAAAGTCTACTCTCTAGACGCTGTTAGTGGTCTAGACAGTAGACGTTACACGAGCAGAGTAAAGTTAGTCTCACCCAGCTCAGAACGAAGGACGGTTTTTATAGTGGTGTTCACATTAAGCCTGAAACGTTTCCGTTTCAAGAGGTCCCTTACCAGGTTTCTGCCCTCAAAATGATGGGACTAATTGTCAACCAGCCAATCAATCAGTGGGATTTTTGTTGTCTTAGATGTTCCACATGTAAATGCCTGACCACTGCAGAAACCTCTGCTATAAATTTGCAGAAATTAAAATTGGACAGAAGCTAGACTGAAAACACTTGAAAATTGATCTCTAGACTAAAAGTAGGAATTTGTACCTGAACGTGGTGCAAGAATCCTAGACTTATATGATTTCTGCCTTAGCATTAGCCATTAGCACAGTAGCACAGGGTACACTGTCATGATTATTATATATAAAGCACAAATGATTGTGGAGTGTAGGTGACACTTCATTCATATCTTATGATGCTGGTGTTTAAAAAGAGGAGCAGTGCCTTTCAAGGTCTTGTTGTAATAGTAACAGATGGAACCTTTTATCAGTCTTTAACCACCTTAGAATGAGCATTTCTGTTTAGTTTCTATCATCAGTCTACAACCAGGATCCTCATTAAGCATTACCATAACCTTAATTACACGGCAATATGGATAATCAACTGACACAAGATTCCACGCGAATATTAAAACATAATAAGCCAAGTTCATGGGTTCTCATGCATAATGCAATTATCACTTGCCTACCTTATTGCTGATTATAATCTGTGTTTTGTGTGATAGCTGAGGCTTCAAAGCCCACGCCATTTCTCTATAACAACACAAAGAGGGAAATGCCATGAAAGGATAGATTTCAACTCATAGTTTGTTAATCTTTTCAAATATTTTTTTTTATCTGTGGATTAAAATGGCAATTTTCTCCCTTTTGGTAAATGTAAATTATCTGTAGTTGCAAAGAAGGGATAAAAAAGTAAAGGATAATTGAAACAATATTTGTTGGTGTTGCTGAGCGTAAGTCATGCATTCATCGTCGCGCACATTTTCACTCGTCACAGCGGTGACGGGTTAAAAGCCCCACTGTCAAACACGTAATGCAAGACAATTCCCCATCCAGGCGTTTTAGATTTGCTATTAGGGTTTTTTGAGTGTTGCAAAGCTTTTTTTTTTTTTTTTTTTCTACGTAGTTGCTGTGCTGTGCCACTTTAGATGTAATTTGTGTCTTTGGGTTGAAATTAGACGAATCGCTCTGCTTGAAATCCCGAACAGTTTTTATGGAGTGAAAACACTACTCCGTTCTGTCAAAGTAAAAAAACTAAACAAAAAAAAGCATACAAGCACTCAGGAAAGGTTTCTTGTCAGCCTCTGGAACAAAGAGGACACACTTGAAATCAAATCAGAAAGAATGTCTTTTTCTTTATAAATAAGTTTTTTTTTTGATAGAATGAAAGCACTGAACTCAAGTGGGATAACACGTCTCCCTGAAATGTCCTCTCTTACCGTCTCAGAAATCATTGTTTAAAGGGCAAACAACCTTCCCCACTGCACCTGCTGAAAGGTTTTTTTTCAGAGACAGACTATTATTGAGGCACTTGAAGGTGACAAATTATTGCAATTAACATCGTCGACTGTTCACTTTTCCCAAAGATACCAAGAAATGCGTCAATTCCCCGAGGCTGTGTCATTCTGGACAGCATAAGTGTCCGCTCTTCCTCACGAGGAACTTTGAAGTTTAGGGTTACATTTTATATATAAAAAAAAATTTGTGTCAGAGAATTGAAAAAATATTTTTTGATCTGTTAGGATTACCAACATTATTTTTGGTAAAATTAAAAAATAATGGGATGGGGAGTTTTCCATTGAACTGTTAATTTTTTTCAAAGTCAGACGTTTACTAGGATTATTTTCTGTCAGTTTTTTGCCAGCACTGCCTTTTAACTTGTACGACCAGGATCAAACATTTTTTTTCGTCCGTCAACAGTTCCCCCAGCTTTAGGTGACCCAGGTTCGTAGGTCGCCTTGCTTACATCCACTTTTTCAGCCCTGCTGATTAATCGTCTATGGCAGTGAGATCAGAGGCGTTTTGATAGGCACTCCAAAAAACACAGATTTTATTGTCCATAAGCCACCTTGTACCTAATTTGGCAACATGCTTCGTGTCGTTCATTTGGAAAATCCATTTGCGGGCGAGCATTACCTTTCCTGGCCGATGTCTCGAGATGTTGCATCATTATCTCCTGCGATGTTCATTCATCATGATGCTATTTATTTTGTTGAAGTGTAAACGTTTCTCGTGTGGCAAAACATCCACACAACATGATGCTGCCACAGCACTTCACAGTCGAGATGATTCACAATTTGCAAAATGTAGCGATGGCCAAGCGCCCATCAATTTGCTCAGAAAAACTCAAGGTTAATTTGCAAATTGAAACCTTTTTTTTTAAGTTGCCTTTGAGCTACTGGCTTCTTCCTCCGCGAGTTACCTTTCCGCCCATGTTGCAACAGGACTTGTTTCACAGATGCTAAAGACACTAAGCTTCACCATCATCTTCATAAGGTCTTTTGATTTTGTTCTGTGGTTGACACACACACACACACACACACACACACACACACACACACACACACACACACGCACACACACGTTGCACCAAAGCGTGTTGAACTCCGGGACTCGGAACCAGAAGATACTCGGCTCCAGTGGCATATTCCTGTCGTTTCTACATTTTAACCTATGAGATCTGCCTTTCAACTCATGCCTGACTGTCTGCAGCAAGCAAGAATACTTGACGCTGTGTCCCCCAGATATAAGCAAATGCATCTTTTGGCAAAAAATATGCTAAGCAGATCTTCTAGGCCGCGGCACAGACACCGCCATTTGCGATCCCTGTAATTCGCTCAATTGAGTTTGGTTTCAATAAAAGCCAAACAGAGACCCCGCGTTCCCATCCTTTCCATCACTGTCAGATGAATAGCAATTTTCATTCTGAGGTTTTCTTTTTTTTATTAAATAAAAGCAATAACATATCAGCTTACCGGACTGCAGTCTCTAAACCTTATTAGGGTTTTTTTTTTTTGGGGGGGGCACCAAATGGAAACAAATGCCATATCCGTATCCACCTCCTACTTGGGTTGTCTGATTTATCTGATGTAGAATGAGGCTTTCTTCTTACACAGCTCTCGCTGTGTTCAAATTACTTTTCTCATATCGGCATGAATTTATGCGCTGCTCCCAAAAGCCAAAGTGCAGTGTGTGCTGTTGTCATCTGTGGTGTTCAGGACGTTTGGCTGTCATTTATCTTGCAGCGCTGTGAAGCATTTTTGCACAGCGATAGAGGGATTCATTACATTTTAGGACAGTCTAGCACTGCGAAGGAGCCCGCTGTTTTTATCTTCTGATTGTGAGCAGATCAGAGGAATCCGGCTTCGCCACAATGCTCCACCTGCGGTCATCTTTCCAGATATATTCCCCGAAAGAGTAGGAGGTTTTGAACGATAGATGCATGCATGCAATTGTTTAGAACACTGAATTTACGTTACCAGCAGAAGTCGGGAACGATTCAGTGGTATAGGTTCTGCACAGGAAACGCTTTGCACATTATTTCCGTCTATCTGGTTCAGCAAAAACCATGATTTAAGTAAACATTAGATTTCCCTCTCATTATAGTTCACGCCCGAAGCAGAGGGGATCATCTGTGAGGAAATTGACAGGGGCCGTTATATGAACAATAAGGCAAGAAAGGCTTGTCTTTGAGACAGTTTGTGCCCGCAGCGCTGTCCTAACATCAAACCTGCAGGTCACTTTGATGTTACAAAGATAGCCCATCCTGTCAGTGCAGGTTGCCAGATTCATCAGATGCCTCCGTGTCTCTGGGTGTAATGTCAGCTAATTGCAAGCTGCCACGTGTCTGTCACATTTGTCCCCCTTTTAATTAGAAAAAAAAAAAGAACATCACTTGGAATGAATCCTGAGCTTACTGAGCTCCTATATGGAGGCTCTTGGTGATTCAGGTACAATTAATTGGACCAGATGGTTTTGCCTCTGCGTTTTTGCAGCTCGTCGTTTGACGACGCGGCTTTCTGTGGAGACTGTTGCTAATGCCGAGTTGACCTTTACAGAGATGGTGGGGTTTGAATTAAAAATCGAAAATCTTATCGACGACTGCTTCATTAGCTTCAGCCCTGAATATCATGAAATCAGATCATTCTATTATGTTCTGTTATTGTCCTGATTTAATGTGGAACATGTCGGACCAGACCGAGTAGTTACGCTGAACCCGATGACTCGATATCGATCAAAGGAATGATGGTTTTGAAATCCGGCAGACTTTGTAAGTGCAGTGACATTGGCAGGAAGCGGCTCTCTGGTTTTGACTTTGATAGTGTGTAGCTGAAGATGTGCAGGAGGAAGATTGAGGTGCAAAGAGATTATCACATGTGAGTTACTGGCTTTAATACCTGGTTTTAAAGTAATATGTTTAAATATTATTGACAGATCAAACCGAATTAATCATACCACACATTTAGACTGGGATGAGCATAGAAAAGTCCTCAAACACTTTCAGAATTCTATTTATTTTCTCAAAATGTAGCTGAGAGCAGCTACTGTAGCACATTGCATCAATAGCCTCAGGCAGAAACACCTCCAGACCATTTTTAGAAAGCACCTTTTATAAAATAGTTCATAGCCATGGTAAAGTTCTAAATCTTTTTTATGCAATCAAGAAGTTTGTTTTTAATAGGAAATGAGACGGGCATCATTCAAAGGTAATAAAACAAAGTAAAATAAGGATTGATCTTTGGAAAATATATCATAAAAAAAGAATGATTTATATCCTTTTGCATATTTCAGCTGGTATTCTGAAAGTACGGAGCCCGGGAGAGCTCACTTTAAGTGATTTTTTTTTTTCAGGTCGTGATAATTTGTGAGCACGTTTCCTTTAATTGAGCCCTCGAATTAACACAATTTATTCGAGCACACGTTTTAATTATTCGTGGGTGCGTTTTGGTAGATCGAGATCTCGAATATACTATGACGTGCTCATGTTTACATGTGTCAAGACAATATTGAGTGCACGTTTTACATATTGTAGCCACATTTAAGTAGATCGTGCACACAATGTTCTATAACCATGTTCACTTTTAATAAATTGTGCCCTCGTTTGAGTAAATAGTGCACTCGTTTAATGAATTGTGCCCTCGTTTTACTATGCTTAAAATGAGAGCTCAATTTTAAAAAAATGAGCTCACACTATAGTAAAACGAGAGCACAATATAGTAAATTGTGCACTCGATTTAGTAAAATGAGCGTACGATTTAGTAAAACGAGTGCACAATATAGTTAAACGAGAGCACATTCTCTCAACATGCAAAACATTTTTCGATGACCCCTCTAGGGCTCCGTATGAAAGAATCTAACTTTATTCAACATAAATCCTAAAGTTGGAAGAAAAAGAAGCAACAAAGAGCCTAAATTTGCAGAAGCACATACCAACAAAAAGGTTGTAAGCATTCGCACCCTCCCAAAACACTCACTAGTGGCCCAGTCCACGCTTTGGAGTCCCTCACAGCTGTAGTCAGGAACTGCACATGCATGGCATTGCCACTCACTGGTCCTTTCTCAGTCAGGGTGGATGTAAATGTCCTGGGGGGAACCTGGGGTGACCGCAACTGGAAGTTCTTAACAAGTTCGTCTGCAGAAAAATAAATTAAAAAAAATAAAAATTGATTTTGAGTTACAGTTTAAGAATTTCTTTACTTGCTGTTTGTATCGTAAAGACATTTTTGGCCACTAGAAGTTGTAATCTGGAGTCCCAGAAAGGGGCTTAGGGACAACTTGTGCCAGCGATTTCCAATGCGTGATAACAGAACCTGCAGAGGGTCTTCGATAATGACTGCAGTTATTGATTTGCCTAAAGGAGATGAAAATATCAGAGGAACCCAAGACCAGAAAATATTGAATCTAAGCACATTTAAAGCCTCAACGTATCCACATGAGCCCGCTCTGATCTCTCGTTAAAATCAGCCTTTTCATCACCTTGTACTATGATTTCACAGTTCACCCTTAAATGGACATAAAGTAAAAGGAGTGCTGTGATGAGGCTGATACCCTCAGAGCCTCAGCCTGTTGGTTTTCTAAGTTTTACTGCCAGGACTCAGAACCAGCTATATTAGGAGCGAGCTCGGGTTGAGATTACTTCGGTTTGTCAGCATCAGTGGGATGAGGTGCCTTCAGGAGCGTATCAATGGCTCACAGCTTTAATGTGTAAATATCAGAAAACTGGTTCCCTCCTCCAGTTTCTTGTGTCACCACTCTAACTAAAATATATTATAATGGAGATGGATTATTTTACTGTCAAATCTCTTCAAACTTTAATTCATTTTAATCTACACCAATTCAGCATTAAGTTAATGATGCTACTTGTCAGTCTTTTGATCGTGTAAAGCGAGACCTTTACTGTGATACTAGATGGCTAGATAAAAGCAGGGTTAGTTGAGCAGAGTTTCTAATTTCACACTGAACTACACACTGACATTAAAGATCTTTGTTAGCCAAAGCTGGTCATGAACGGCATCCATAATCTACCTCAGAGATCTTTATGGGCAGATGTTTAAAGAAATAAGACCAAAGGTTGCAAAAAAATTCCTTGATCCTCTGTAATGTTAAAATATAAGTCGAGCTCTAAGGTGACGGACCTCTCATAATGGTGCTTTTGCTGCTTTTTTTTTGTTTGTTTTAGACCTTTTATTTTACCAGGAAAGTCCCGTTGAGGTTAAAAACCTTTTTT
>NC_046374.1:21064014-21116514 GCF_011125445.2 Fundulus heteroclitus | reverse complement strand
CAAAGCAAGTGGCTCTTCCTCTCTATGATGTTTTTTTTTTTTCCCTTCTTTCTCTTTATGGCCAGCGTAGGCTCTGGTTTCACCTTTCACAGAGGGGAAATATGCTGGTGCGTTTGTGAAAATGGACAGAATGCTTGTGAAATGTTTTGCACGCTATGTTGTTGTTTTTTTTTCCCCCACTGCGTTTTTAACTAGCTTCAGGAAAAAACATCGGCTGTATGTTTGCGCCGCAGCAACAGGTGAAATGCGGTCTACTGGAATCTTTGGCCTTTTAGGTGTCGGGTGCAGTAAAACTCCTTGATGCTAATGAGGCACTTAGACAACGTGTCACACTTCAGGTGTATGAGAGTGGAACGCGGTGCTTAGGGGGACGCTGCGGTGCAGTGACAGTGCCCTGACAGCGTCTGCCATCATAATAAGCCCATTAAAGCATTCCACAGGGTTTATTACTGAGCGCTCTTCTCCAAAAGGCTCTCTGCCACGCTGGCTTGTGTCCTGGGGTCTCGACGACACTAATTACTTCTGATCTCCTATTTGTTGTAGAGAGCAAAAAAAAAAAAGTGTTTTGTTTGTGTTTTGCTAAAGGCTTAAGGAGAGGCATGATGTAGTAAACTAAACCACCAGAAGTTACTTTAACACACTGATTCAATCGTATGCCCTAATGCTCATCCTCGACATTGAAGTTTTTACAAAGTTACAGTGCTTTGCTTTACTTTTAATGCCCCTTGAATTTTTCACGTCATCACTTAACAACCACAAACTTTTTATTTTATTTTTTGTGAGTGTGCATATTATGTGCAGGCTGAGTCGTGGCCCAATGGTTAGAGCATTGTATTTGTAAACTGGAGGTTCTGGGTTTAACTCCAAGCAAACTGCCACTCTTGGTACTTGAGCAAGACCATTAGCTCCAGACGGGTCCCTAAGGGATGGGTTAAATGCAGACGACACGTTTAAATTGAATATATGTTGCAATGACAATAATGTTTATTATAATTATAATGTGAAGGGGGAAGAAAATGGTTTTCTGAATGTTTTTCAAATAGAAATTGGGAAAGTGTGCCGTTAATTTGTTTTTAGCCTCCTGGAGTCAACATTTTGTTGAAACTCTAATTGCTGCAGGTCTCTTGGGGTGTATGGATACGTTCACGCTGCAGGAAAATGCAACCGAAATATGATCTTTTTTGCCCAAAAGCGATCCATATCTATCTTTTTCATGGCAGTGTGAATGGCCCAATTCCGATCTTTTCACCCCACCAAAGAAATCAGATTTCTGCCACTTCCATATCTGGTACTAATTTGGATATGTGTCCGCACTCATGTTGGGTTTCATCTCCTGTTTACGTCACTGTCCTGGACATCCAGGCACAGTAGTAGAAGTTACTGCTCCACAAAGGACCATTGTTGATAGCTGTGCTGCTTTCTTCTTACCTTACTTTGTCTTGCTATGATGTGGAGTCAATATTGTCACCTCCCATTGCTCAAAAGCCCCTAATAATGTCAAGAAGAGATGAGGTATCCGCGTTTTCTTGTTTTTTTTTCTATTTTTGGGGTGGGGTGTAACAACGTTCACCATTACTTCGGTAAACAGAGCTATCTGCAAATGCAGGTCGCTTTGCAGCCTTGAACGGCTCAGACAGTAGCATGATGGCAGTCGTATTTACTATTAGTATTAATGGCCACCCAAAAAAATCTGATTTCAGCAATAAAATTGGGCTTGAGCATCAAGACCTGCAGTGTTGCCGTAGCCTAAGTCTCCACCAGTTTTGAAAATCTACAAACTGATTTTTTTGCAAAATAGCTCACGCTTAATCAGATTGGATTTCAGAGCACTGAATTTGGTGGTTAAATGACAAAATGGACATAAAAGTGCTCTTAGCTATGTAACAAACCATTGTATATCTGTCTTCCCAGTTGCTCATTTAGACATATTCCTGCCAGGATTTGATCCACTTTGACCCTTTGTTCCCTCTCCCTTTCAGACAGCGTTGAAGATGAGCTGGAACTCTCTGCAGTCCGTCATCGCCCCGAGGGCCTGGAGCAGCTTGAAGCACAGACACGGTTCTCCCGGAAGGAGCTACAGATCCTTTACCGCGGCTTCAAGAACGTAAGCGGCACGCCCACTGTGGAGCCAGCTCATTTATTATGTACAACATGGTCTTTCGTCTCTCTTCCAACAACCCTCTCTCCAACATATCTAAAAACTCTTGCCTGACATTGATATGTTTTAACTGATTTATTATTTGACAAGCTCCACTGCAGAGGTTGATGAGAAGATTTCTTCTTAAATCCCCTAAATCAGTGTTTTTGTTGTTGTTGTTTTCTTGGATGAATTTTGTGCAGTTTGCATCAAAATGTAATGAAACCCCAACTGTACTTAGCAGAAGATTTAAAAACATCTTCCAGTTTTTAACTGTAGTCAAGATAGTTGGATGAAATTGGTTAAGGAGGAAATCCAGGTGAGATTTCAGGAACCCTACTGTCTTCAAAACACCAGGCTGGAGAATGGAAAGAAAATTCTCTTTAACTTGTTATTTAGGAATTTTGTTATTTTGAGACAGAAATGCTAGCCTCCTGAATAGTCCACTATGTCCATGTACAGTACAGTTTATTAACCCTGCTTGTTCAGGGCTTCTTTTGCATGAATTACTGCATCAGTGCAGCCTGACATGGAGCCCGTAGTTCTGCTGAGGTTCTGGAAGCCCAGAAGGCCAGGTTGTTTTAATTATCGCCTTCGGCTCATTAGCATTGCTGGCTCTTGGGTCTCTCATCTTCCTCTTGAAAATAAGCCGTAGATTATCCAATCACACTGCACATCTGCAACAGCTGCTCAGGACCAGACTACTTGTTGGACAGATGCAGTGAGGAAACTTTTTGTGTTGTGGAGAAATTGCTAACTAAGTTTTTCCCGCTGAGCTTCTAAGTGCCCAGTTTGCTGAGAAACTGAGATTGCTGCGCAATGACTTATAGTAGGGCTGGACAATTAATCGTATTTGCTATATAATCGCAATTTGAGAAAAACGCAATTTCCAGATAGCTATGTAACAATTGATGGATCAGACAGGTCCTTTAGGTGTCGGTAACATGTTTAAAGTGGGTTTGCCTCCATATGAAAGGGAAGAGAGTTGCAGCAGTGAGATAATCTAATTTTATTATTGTTTTAGAGTTTATATAATCATACATTATTACCAAAAACTTTCAGGAATCTCACCATAGCATTAAGTACCGGTCAGACTGTTTAACATATAGAGTTGTTTGTTTGTTTGACTTTGCACTTTACGTTTAACAAGGATTGATGTCCAACTCAACAAGCTATTCTCTTGATAAATAATATTCTGATTAATAAAAACTGTTACATTTCTTGTTTTAAATAGTCCTTGTTTACAAACATCTTTATCTTCAGGCCATTTTTGTTGCTTGTGGTTAATGATGAGAAAAGTCAAAATTAAATCACAATCTCGATTTAGATTTTTGGCAAAATCAAACAGCCCTAATTTACAGGGTGTTTTTAAGCATTAAAAAGCCACCTCAAAGCTGCTCAAATTATCCGCGTGTTTGGCAATACATACCTGTGAAAGCAACAATGATGAAGATGAACAAGATGGAGCACAAGAAGCCGATATAACCATGCACTCCTCCAGAGGATGATCAACTTTTCCTTATCAGCCTCTCCTAGATTCTTCTATTTAGTGACATTTTTATGGTTTGCTGAATTATTCTTTAACTTTGTTTGTTTTATTTTTCACTTTCACATTATTAGATGTTTTAGGAGCAATAGTCTTGCTTTGTAAAGAACCAAAAAAAAAAACGATGGCACTGGGAATTCTGCTGTTGAATGTTTTTTAGCTCCCTCTCTCACGCTTTGAACCCCTAAAGACAAAGAGCACTTCTTTGTCTTGTTCCGGTGTCATTGGCAGAGTGAAGGAGAGCTTTTAAGGGCAGCAGACTAATAGAAGCTGGCTGGCTTCCCAGTGATGAGAAGTTTGGCCTCTTTGTCCTTATTGTCCAGAGTTTCGGAGCAAATCGAATGCCTCCGATGCAGGTGTCAGACGGGAGGTTTATTTTGACAGGTGACTTTATGAAGCAGCCGCCTGGAGTCCAGGTGGCTCAGATGTTTGCTTTAGATCCGGAAACATGTGCGGTCGGGAACAAAACAAGTCCTCCGATTCTGACCTCAACACTTAGAGATAATTTGATATATTAATCCTCGCACGGCAAGAAGCAAGACAATATTGTGGTTCCACATTACCCAGTCGGAGGTCACCAATTTCCGCCTGGAGCCCCTTTTGCGCCGTCTAATGGTACTATCAGTGAGATTTGAGCTAAACTACCTAATATAGGAAAATACTGCTATGTTTCATTCTCTGCGGCTGCTGGGACTTAAAAGTGCAAAATTAAATACATATAAATATTTAAAACAAGGTCATTGTTACCCTGACGTGGCCAGTCGTCATGATGAAGCCATTACTGTTAATCTCAAATAGAGTTGCAGGAGCACTGAATCATGACTGGATGACCAACGGGCAGCACTCTCAGTTGATAAATGGCCTCCTCCACCGCCGTCGCCATGAGAATAAAGATAGAAAGCGTAACTGCTGATGAATTATGTCGCCGGTGATAGTTGGTAAAAACATCACTCTGATTGTTGACCTTCAGTTTCCCCAAATTGTCTGTCGCAGAGAGCCAAAGATTTCAGAGGAGGCGTCTGACCCGGAGCAAGGCTTGTTCTAACAGGGACACATTAGCGTGTTAATGGCGTTGACAGCTGTAATTTAAAGTGCTCAATAAAGTGAGGTTAAATGATGTGGTTAAATATACCTTCATCCCTATTAAATATTTGTTCACGTGACCTTTGACTGTTGGGGAAACTAAGTTCTGAACTGCTGCAAACATCAGGTGCAAAATTATATAATTTTTTTAATTCACAAATGGCCTTAAATGGTTCAAATTATCTTAAAACGTAAATCCAGAGAGTAATTGTAACTTGCCAGTGTGCTTTGGATCAATGTCCTGCTGCACAATCTCAGTAGATCTGAGCTTAAGCTCACAAACGGATGGTCAGACATTCTCCTTGAGGATTTCTAATGGAGAGAAGAAACCATGTTTCTTTGAGCTGCTGCAGGTTATCATCACCGTCCTAAAGAACCAAAGCAGGCCCAGACCATCACACTTCCACCATCATGATGGACTTTTTATAAAGTGGGTGGTTTTTCTTTCCACTGTCGCTTCATGCTTGCTCAGTATGAGGGATTGCTGCAAAGCCATGGACAATGCAGACGACTCTCCCTGTGGCTCTACGCTTCTCCAGGAGTGAATGCTGCTTGTCGGGACTTTGAAGCAATCAACTGGTTCCCTTATATAGGAAATGTTTGACCAATCTGTATAATCTGACTGATTTTGACTTTGTAAAGTGCCTCGAGATGACATGTTTCATGAATTGGCGCTATATAAATAAATTTGAATTGAATATGCTATTCATTTTAGGCCAGATGTGTTTATAGCCTCCTACCGATGTTGACTGGGCCTCTTTCTCTGACCTTAACTGAGCCAAGTGAGGCCTGCGGTGCTTAAAACAGTGCTCTCTGTCTGTCAAAATCACCTTGATCAGTTGTTAATGCTCCCCTGGAGTAATCGTGGCAGACCGACGGAGTTCACCACTCCTCCATGTTTCCTTCATTTGTGGATAATGTCTCTCACGCTGACTCACTTCAATCCCAAACACTTCGAAATGCTTCTGTGACACGTTTCAGACACTGTTTCTTATCTGCTCTTTGAGGTAGTTTAGCCCACTTAATGTTGTCGGAGATGTTCTATTCAAAGGCTACTTCTATTCTACATGTTTGGCACTAATCAGTCCTGGGTGTGGCTAGTGAAATTTAACCTAAAATATATGGTCAATCATAGTTAATGTGGGAGTGCAACTTAATTTCACATAGGACCAGGTGGCTTTGGATTGTTGTTTCTTAACTTTGGAAAGTTTGATCGGAAACATTTAGTGTCAAACAATGGCAAAAACAGAGGGTAACTATAAGCGTCTTTTTAGTATAAATGCATGACTTGGTTTGCCGTAAACGTGTTCCATTATTGTCCATAGACTGGTCCAGCCAGCATCTTTTAGGTTGCATTAAACCAGTTTTAGACTGAAAAAAATATTGAGACTGACTTGAGTTTCCTTTGTTGTCCTCATTTCTGTCTCAAGTAGAAATGATCCTTTCTAAAAGTAGGTCAGGCGTGGGTTAGCGGAATGTCTCAGGGGAGGAATCCCCCCCTCGTCCTCTGAGATTCCTAACAAAACATATTTGTTTAAAGCACAACTATAATGTTTCATGTTTATTTTGGTCATTTTGCTTTTATTTCCTTAAAATAGGTGACCAGAGTTGATCTTGAATAGTAAAAATTAATATCTTGTGTATGTCTTTCGATCCAAATTTCTTAGACTGAGTTTTTTTTATTTCCTCACAATCATTTTAGCCAAACTTTTCAGCAGGATTGCTTTAGAGTTGGTGAATCTCAAAAGTGTCGAGTCGTCTGTAATTTGTATTTTATATTGTCTCTTCAAGCAGCCAGACCTTCTTGTCAGTCGTTAATGTTGTCTTGTTCCATAAGATCGTTGGGCTTCGAGTACCTTTACTTAAATGCTCTCTTCAACAAACACTCCAGAATATCTACAGTAGGCTGTTATTTCTTTTATGTCAGTCTAAAAATATTACCTTCATTCTCCTAGTTAGGGGAGGTTCATTTCACCTTTCTTCCTGGTTTGTTTGTGATTCGGCGTATAGACAGATGGCCCTGTGTTTGCTGGAATGCATTGTTATCCTCTTCCAAACTTTAGGATTCCTAAAAGCGTTCTATTTTGGTCTCAGCCATTCACAAAACAATGCTTTCCTGGCAGCCTTCTGGCTTGTGCATCGAATCTGATCTTTAGCAAACTGCAGTCAGACAGCAAAGCAGCGGCTTTTTCTCTCTTCAGCCCTGACAGTCGCACAATTGTTCAGTGTTCTCTTAGCGGTGAAATATGAGCACAATCGCTCCCTTATGCACAAAAAGAATGAAAGGTTTTCTGGTTTATCTTCTGGTTGGATGGGAAAAGGTTCCAATTTACAGCTTGTAGAGATCCTTACAGTTTTTTTTCCTGTTTTTCAGCCATTTTTTTGTTTTTGTGGTCTTCATGAATCTCCAGTTTATCTTTATTGATACAGTCGTGTTGTGAACAATCCCTGTTGTACGTAGTAATCTGACTGACAAGCCATTGATTTAATGGTTCTGTTTCCAATTTCAATGTCAAACTAGGTGCTAATCTAAGGCATTACAGAGAGACCAAATTACCCCCTCAGTCATGTTGGTGGACTGTGGGAGGAAGATGGGAGTACCCGGAGAGAACCCACACATGCACAAGGAGAACATGCAGGTCCTGGGTTCAAACCCTGACCACTGTGCTGCCCAAATCCAAGGTGTTTTTTTTTACAAATATCTAATGTTTTATTATTTTTGGAAAAAACATAACTAGAAATCATTTGGATCAGTGTATTTTTATTGAACTATTAGGACTTTGTTTTATTTCAGAAAACGCACATGACCAAACTGCCAAGCATATCACCCGCGCTTCACATAACACAACCTTTCCTGTGAATGGTTGGGCGCAAGCTAGTTGTAGCTTATATCGCTTCAGGAAAAGTCTGATTACTTGAGCAAAAGTGTATTTTTTGATGTTTTACTGGAAATTATGAGAACATGCATATGAAGGATGAAAGGAAAATAAAAGACAACTTGTTCTGGAGAAAAAGATGCATGACCAATTATTGAGGAAGACAGAGTGAGGATGCACAGAATGTGGTGTGCTTGGAGACAGAAGCTCGGCAACAGTAGACCATTCATGGGACGAGCAATAGCTACACCTCTGCTTTGTCCTGCTAACAGGTATCCATTGGATAAAAGGATGGTTTATTTACAGCCGTAAGTAAACCCACAGGCTGCTGCGCTTTTACTTTTGACATTTTCCTTCAGCTTCTCTCAATCCAACGTTAAGTATTGGCAAGATTTCGGCTAACATCCTCCTGTACAAACAATGGGACACGCCGTCTGCTGTGAAAACGACATCCTGAAGTTGTGGTGTGCACCTGTTTACCTTTTTATACTTGTTAAGTTGTTTAAAGCAAAGTGGGAGTCAGCTAAACATTGTCAGAAACACATTGCATTTAGGCATCCATCCGTGGTGGACGTCAAATGGACCTGAATGTGTGGTCCCAGAGATGTTCTATTGGATTTATGTCAGGAGAACATGGAGGCCTGTCAATGGTATAAATTCCATCGTGCACCAGGGGGAACCCAGGACCCACTGTGTCACCAAAGGGTCGAACAATGGGACTCTAAGGGCTTCATCCTGATACCTAATGGCAGTCAGGGGGCCATCAGTTGTACGGCTGTACAGGTCTGTGCGTCCCTCCATGGAGATCCCTGCCAGTTCTGGTGTTCTCAGGCAAATAACAGTCGAGCTTAATAGTGGATTGTAACTCTAGAACCCTTGTTGTTAAATGTTTAATTGTTTAATTGAATATTTGTTCATTATTTAATTAACATCGAAACAGCTGATACTGATTAACATTGCCCTCAATACTCCCCTCTGGAGCATTGATCTCGGGATTAATGCTCCAGAAACTTATTTGAAATTGTACTCTGATTAAAAAGTATTCCTTTATTTTATTTTTTAGCAGTGTAAATTAATTCACAAGTAATTTTGTACATTTGCCTTAATGCTGAAATCTCCCTATTATTAGTCAATCTATTAGAAATAAATCTGTGCAGTCTCATAGTTTTCAGCTGCCACCTTCATCTTGGTTATTTCTTCATACATACCATTCTGCTCATTTAAGTTATTTAATGTTTAATAAATAACTCTCGGTCTGTTAGGTATTGTCCGGTGAATATCAGCCCAAACAGCCAATATCAGGATAATAGTTGAACGGGATGATTCGAGCACTGGCGTTCTGTTAACAGCAAACTCTGCACACATGTAGAATAAATGAGTGACAACTTCTCTTCAAGTTCAAGAATTTATTAACAGAAATGAAAATGAACATCCTGAGAACATCACTATATAATGCTATTTATCTGAATTAACACTGCTATATTTCAATCAACAAATCCTCTCTACTAGGCTAGGGAAACTTAACTAAAACTACTAAGCAAAATTAAGATAAAAATGAAGCTAAGGTACTATGGACACACAAAAGAAACAAAAAGACAAATAAAATAGTTGGAAAAATCAAAGTGATTCATTGTATCTTGGGTTGACTGCAGATCCAAGTTAGAGATCTTTAAGTTCATCTTAAAGAATGTGAAATGAAATCCAATTAGCTTAACTAATTTAGAACATTTGGTATGTTCAACTCATTCACAATGCAAATCTGAGTTATATAAATCATTATTCATGGAAATAACATTTTAAAGAATGATTTTCTCGGTAATCATCAATAACCTTTAAGAATTGATTTTTATTAATGTATTTTTTTCTCCAGGAAATTATTAACACTCAAATTGGTAACTTAGGAGGCTGGAGGGCGCTGTAAGTGAACATTTGACCGGAAATGACATGTTGGGGCACTTCCTGTGGGCATTGTTTACACTAGCTTGAGTTCACCGTAAAGTTACACGAAACACTATTAAATCAACATTAATGCTCCCTATTAATGCTATAATAACGCCCGTAGCACTATTGAACGATGTCAGAGTGAAACAAGAACAAACGTTATGTTTAAAACAAACCGTAGTTAGTTTTACTCGGTGTTAGCCGTAAGCTATTAAGAGGGGCTAACTAGCACTATTAAAGTGGACATTCGTTGCTAATTTAAAAATACTTCTAAGCTCTATTTGGTTGTGATGAGCAGGCCGGACAACACAAACATTAATGTCCCATCGGTGTATAAAACCCTTATGGAAATAAAGTTTGTTATAACCGTAAAGCACACCCAAACACATAAGCAAAGCTTTGTTTCAAGAACGCTAGTGGAAGCTATGCCTGTTAGCTCGGTCAGGCTTTAAAACTTTGAAACACAGTGAAACACATTCAAAATAAATCATTTGACTTTCCCTGCCTAACTAACCGTGCCAAACCTGTCTGTGCCTCTGTGTCAGTTCGGTTGACTTTGGGTCATCCGGTTGGAAAAAGTTGCTCCAAGGTGAAGCTTGTTGCTCCCAGTCCTTCATGCAGGTCTCAGGCCATGGGGGGCTCAGCACTACCGCGGCTGCTGCATGTGGATCCCTGCGTGGCAGAAGTGTGATTTGGTCCCTTTGGTCAGCTGTTCGCCTGCACAGCTTAGAAAGATCACAAACAGCCTGTTTACCTGGCAGTCGGCTGTTCAAGCTCCGGTGTTGGAACAGGGCAGGAATGCACTTAGCTTGGATTCTGCCTGCATATGTGGCGAGTCTGCAAACCCCATGCGACCGGCATGGGTGGCTTGTCTACCCGGTGTAGAACCCCTCTCTCCTCGAGGGTCCACAGGCAAAGTGGTAAGATGATGTGAGAAGGCGGCCGGGTACATAGCAGGGTTGGCACCCCCTGCTGTGACGGACAGTCCCCTGGGGGCCTGTAAAAGTCTAACATTTCAGTGGCTTTAAACTTACAGTCTGATTTTATGCCACATGCCGATTGCACAACATACAAAAAAAACAAAAAACAAAGATGGCTTTTGCTCTGAAAAATCACAAACACACGCAGAGCAGTAACCTTGTTCTTTCCATTACAGTTTATTTCTTAAATGTTCAGCGTGCAATATGTGAGCACCGCTGAGCCTATAAAAGCTAACTCCCCTTCCTTCAGCAGAGCTCTGCTCCGGGCAAGGTCATCGGCAATATCTCCGGTTCTCCAGAATAGCACAAAAATGTCCTTCTTGGAGGTGTTACATAAATGTCTTTTCAGAGAATGCCACCAGCAGAGGCGGGTGACTTCAAAAGGCTGTAGATAAGATCTCTGTTGCGGTGCGGAGGGTTTGCAGTTGAATGCCACGGGTCTGAGGCGGGCTTTGCGGTCGGAACAAAGACTGACATAAAGAACAGTGGTTGTGATTAAAAAGCTTGCCGTTTCTTACTGTAAACTCTTCAGTGGTGGTGTTTTATTTAGTGCAAATTGTTACGTTTAAACAAAGTTTCAAACCAGAGAAGAGTCTTTATGAATGGAAAATAACCTGGTCATTTCAACCTGTCTTTCAGGAATGTCCGAGTGGAGTCGTCAATGAAGACACCTTTAAAGACATCTACGCACAGTTTTTTCCACAAGGAGGTATGAAGTTGGAAGCAACTGCTTCCCATTGCCTGTGTTTAACAACGAGTCCATTTGTCTCATCAAGCCCAGTGTGCTTAAATTCAGCCTTCCACCGAAGCAGACGCTTTGAAATTGAAAGCTCTTTATTACATGCGTAGCCTGCAGTTTCTCGCAGACTGCTTTCATCATTATGCAAACGTTTCCCACTCAAGGAAAAAACAGAAAGCAAAAAAAAAAAACGCATTAGGAAGCTTTGATTCATCCACTCAGAGAAGAAAAGGCAGACCAGTAAAACAGATAAGCTCCCCCACAGGAAACAATGAGAAAACTCTCCGCTCTGAATGTGTTGTTTTTTTTTTTTGCTTTTCCCTCATCAAGGGCCACTTTTCTTTGAAGCTGCACAGAAAACTACAGAATAAAGCAATGAAAAAAAAAAAAAAAACCATTTTCTTGTTTGCAGTAGGTGCTGCTGTTGATGTTCGACGGTCTGAAAGGATCACGAATGAGTTTCAGCGTGTTGTTTGCTCTCTCTGTAGATGCTTCGACGTACGCACACTTCCTGTTCAACGCGTTTGACACGGATCACAACGGCTCCCTGAGCTTCGAGGTGAGCCCGGTGTCGGTAAACATGTTACCATCTACCCAAAAATTAAGATAGTAGCACCTCTGGTAAATATGTGTGAATCAATTCATGTCTCATTGTAGTAGCATAGTCTTACAATACTTTGAGATGTTGTTTTTTTGCAGAATCACCGCAGCCACACTTGTTGTCAGCTCCGATTTTGTCCAATCCCTGCCAGCATTACAGAATTTCTTCACACAAGTTTTCACTTTGGCTTTTTCTACACTTTTGTTTCCGAATGAGAACATGCTTGTTCAATAAAAGATGAATTTATTCTCAAGGTTTTTTACACATTTTTTTTTTTTTTTTTTTTTTTACCAGGGGAGCCAATTAGTGTGGAGTGCGCCATATATGAGTTTATGTGTCGCTAAAGATAGAAAATGCTAGAAGATTATGGGATTATGAAATATGTATGTTAAATATTTCTAAAATGTCCAACTTGGATCCATCAAGTTAGCATAAAGTCCATAAGCGGACTAAAACCGAATTACTGCCGGTCAAACGTGTCTCTTCGATCATTTTTTTATTCAGCTCTGTTTACTTGAGACGCTGGCAGGATGGGATTAATATTTATGAGGGACAGAGAAGCTGTCATCACTTCAAACTCAAGCCCCCCCCCACCTGCTTTATTTGCGGGCCGTTCTGCAGGAAAACACAGCGATTCCCTGTGGGGTCCCACACAGAGTATGAGCTCGCCGATCATTTGAATAATGAGGTGTTTTTTTTTATTTATAGCGCCTCCACTTTTGCTGTTTCATCATTCATCTCTAATTAATACCAAACGTGGATTCCGTGCGCTTGCAGAAATATGAGGGCTGGTTTTGTTTACCTCATGGGATTTGGAGTCTAAGATTGTTTTTTTTTCCTTGTGATATTTTGTACACATGTAAACAGTTCTCGTTTTTGTTTCAGGATTTCGTGATGGGGCTTTCGATCCTGCTGCGAGGCACGGTCCAAGAAAAGCTCATTTGGGCTTTCAACCTTTATGACATCAATAAAGATGGATACATCACTAAAGAGGTACATTATATCCTAATTATCTGTGTTGATAAGGGACTGGAATGCCAAAACATTCATGGTTTCACACAACCAGGGAGGGTTTGAACCGTGGTTCCAACGTCAGTCAAATTAATAAAGGACCATTTCCTCGTTGACTTTTTAAAATTAACACCTCAGAAGAGAGAGATCTCTCTCTTCTGTCTCCTCTTTCTTTCACCTCTTCTTTTTTTCTCTTCTCATTGTCTCTCCTCTTCTACGTTTTCAATGTAGTGTCCACATAACATGAATTATTCCCTACATAAATCATAATAAAACGATTTACATATATAAATCAAGCAGAGCACTACGGCAAAAGTGATAATGCTCCACTTGTCAGAGTAAAATCTGTTGGGCTCTTTTGGGCGTTGAGACAACAATTCTTATTGCCACATTGCCAGGCAGGACACAATAAAAAATAAAAATAAATAAAATTAACACCTCGTGTCGCCAATTCATCTCAGTTTTTCTCATTATGCTTCAGCTCGCATATTAACATTTAGGAAAACCCATCTTTAACATAAGTTGGAGAAGCTTTTCACAGTCTTAATTCATCTCAGTGGCAAATTCTTTGTATGCTGTTTATTATACCAGCAGACAAAGCAACTCTCACAGTTTCCATCGCAAATTAGGTATGAGCAAAGAATGATGTTTCTCTGGAAGTAAAATCCATTAAAAGCAGCCAACTTGTTTTTTTTTTTTTTTTAAAAGCAGAAAGTTTCAGGAGTTTCCTCCGGTTGGCCGTCATACAGACTGACAGTACATTGCAACGGGTGGGGATGGAGGGATGTTACTTTGTGCAACAGGTTCACAGCCCCATGACCGTGGATAAAAAAAAAAAATATGACTAATATATTCATAGTAAATGTGAAACATAATTTCTGATCGCTGCTACTTGTAATTGCATTGTAATATCGCAACTGGTTGATAAGAAACTGTATTAGTCATTTGGGGAAATAAGACATTTTCTTAAAAAGTAATTTCAAAAAATAAATAAATGATAGCACTCTATGAAAATTATATAGCGGTGTAAAAAAAAGAACTTCCCTCCATAGAGATGTTATATATTTTCCAAAAGGAAAAAAAAAATACCAAAGGGAACTACAAATTAATATTTAATTTGCTAAGGGACAGAAAACTGTAATATAATTATATCATGTAGGGAACGAAGTCTATGACTTCTATCAGTCTTGGAAGGGTTTCTTGGAAGGGTTTCTACAGCTTTGGGACCTTAGAAAACAACAGTGGAAGTCGTTATCCACAATTAGGGAAAACATGGAACATTGGGGAACTTTCCCAGAAGGTCACAGAAGAACCTCTGAAAACATCTACAGCACTGCAAGCTTCACTTGCCTCACTTAAGAACTAAGGTCCGTTCTGTTCTGAATAACAAGAAAAAGATTAGTGGGGCAACAAGGGCATGTTGGAAGAACATGACACCAAGTCAAACACGTGTGGTGGTTGTGTGATGGTCCACAGCTGCTTTGCTTTTCAGGACCTGGACAACTTAACCAATAAAATCTTAAATTCTGCTCACTAGCAGAAAATCCTGCAGGAGATTTTCCAGACATCAGTTCATGATCAGTCTCACTGTGGTTGTGCAGCAGGACAATTATCCAAAACACACCAGCAAGTCCACCTGTAAGTAGAAATAACAAAATACCAGTTTTAGTTTTTGGGACCTTAATCCTATTGCGATGGAGGGGTGTGACTTTAATTAGACTACTCATAACTGAAAAATCTCAAGTGCTGTGAGTTATAACAACTCAGCAAAGAGAAGTGGTATAAAACCCGTTCACAGCAACGTAAAAGATTAGTTTCCAATTATTGCAAATGTTTGATGACTGCTATGGACAACTAATTAGTTTAACCCACAGTGATTTTACTATGCTTAACTTTTTGAGTTTTCAAGCCAAGAAGTTTGAAAACAGTGAAAGCAGAAATAGGCCTATGTCTCGTTCTCACCGAGAAATCTTCTGTCCCTTAGAATTGACAAGGTTTCTGTTTTATGTCATCGTCACGCCCCTTCAGTGCAGTCTGCAGAACAGGCTGGTTATTTAACAAACGAGTGCTCTCAACTCCACTGTATTTATGCGACCGTGTAGGAGAAACGGATGTCAAAGTGCTTTGCAAAAGAAAAACTAAACTTTTAAGGAAAAAATGTACTCTAACAGCCAGCACTCCAAGGATTGCTATTAGTTTTGAAGTTTTTGGACACAGACCAAAGTATCTGGCAGATGATTGCTTGATTCTGGCGCTGGATGAAACGTTACTGTCAGGGACTATAATTCACACAGGGATTAAACGTGCATGAATAAAACTGTGTGACTTTTGATTCAAAGTTTGTTGATAGATTTCAATCTTATATAATGTTTCAATCTTTGAACTGTGCTTGAATTATCCAGAGTCTCCTTCACGCCGTCAGTACCTCAGAAACATCACTGACACTTTTAATGCAAACAGTTTCTATCAGTATCAGAGAATGGGATCTATCTATGTATGTATGTATGTATGTATGTATGTATGTATGTATGTATGTATGTATGTATGTATGTATGTATGTATGTATGTATGTATGTATCTATCTATCTATCTATCTATCTATCTATCTATCTATCTATCTATCTATCTATCTATCTATCTATCTATCTATCTATCTATCTATCTATCTATCTATCTATCTATCTATCTATCTATCTATCTATCTATCTATCTATCTATCTATCTATCTATCTATCTATCTATCTATCTATCTATCTATCTATCTATCTATCTATCTATCTATCTATCTATCTATCTATCTATCTATCTATCTATCTATCTATCAGACGTCGAAACAGTCGGTTAGCTTTGAATTGAGCCTGTTCTAGTTGGATGAAAAGTTCGTAACCAATTGCATTTCTAATTTGATCATAATCTGCTGTATTTGGTCACAATCAAGGAATCAAGGAATTTGACTTTGGTTACAACACTCACAGCAAACAGAGCTTGGCTAGAAACATGCTATTTCCATTATTTTTTGTATTTTTTTTTTAATCTTTGAAGCATTTTTTTTATGTGTGTGTGTGTGTGACAGGAAATGCTGGACATCATGAAGGCAATCTACGACATGATGGGTAAATGCACATACCCCGTCCTAAAAGAGGAAACTCCTCGCCAGCACGTAGAAGTATTCTTCCAGGCAAGTATCCGTTTGTCCTTCCGCATTTCTACTCGCTGAACAATCCCCCTCGGTGTGTTGGTTTTGTTCATCGTTTCCATTCTCTACTTCTAACAGAAGATGGATAAAAATAAAGACGGCGTGGTTACCATAGACGAGTTCATTGACTGTTGCCAAAATGTAAGCTGGATTCCCCACTCTCCTACTTTTCACTCCTGTTGGCTTAAACTCCCTGTTATTCATTACGGTCTCTTGTTTCTTCTTCTTTTCTAATCCTCAGGATGAAAACATCATGCGATCGATGCATCTCTTTGAGAATGTTCTCTAGCTTTTGGCCGCCTGCCCAAGCTTTGGAGAGGAACATCATCTTTAGCATGGCCCAGTTACTGACTTGGACTTCTTACTGTGTACAGTGTGCTATGCAGACTTTTGACCATCGATAAAATATTGTTCATTATTACTGTTAGGCCACAATTAGGAATAGGGAGCATGTTGGGAAGACTCTGGAATTACTTTTCTTTTAAGATGTTTAAATAGGATGTAAAATGAATATTTAAAAAGGAGGTAAATTAAAGACAAACACAAAGTTCCACCTTTTCAGCCTTGTTTTATTTACTGCCATGTAAAATCACTGTGATTCACAGCTTTAGATATTTGAACAATCTGCTCTGAGTTCTAGAGTATTCTTACCTGACTTAGGGAAAGGCGTGTGGTCTGTGGTTTTACTCTTTATGTAGAGAGGAGAAAACAAACACGTTGTACCATTTTAAATTGTACATACTAAAGATAGGACATTAGATAAGAAGTCTATGAGAAGATTTTTCAAATTTGCTCTTGTTTACTTGCCAACTAGACAACACAAGGATTGTATTGATGTCAAAATTGGACCATAACTTAAGCACACAGGTACAGACGTGGATGAACTTGTTGGCACCTCTAGTAAATAAAGCTTATAGAAAGCCTTAAAATAAATTGTGTTATTGCAGTAGCATAATATCACATTAAGAAATTTTGCAAAATACAACCTTTAAATTATTGTTATTTTTTTCCCAGGAGTGATATAAAACATTCACATTCTTTAGATCCTACTCCTCCCGATGTTTTTTTTTTTTTTTTTTGGCATCTTACTACTTTTTCTGCTATTTTCAACCATTTAAGCATCAAAACACCCCGCTGTGTCATGACATAACCTGTGCTGTTTAACTTATATATCTTTTAAAACATTAAAGGGTCCTGGTCACATATTTTCACCATTAAAAGGAAACAAAAAAAAAAACATATGTTCATCTTGAAATAAAATAGTACACACCAAACGTTCGTCCTGCTAATGTTGACTTAGTCCTTTTTGAGCCTGAAAAGAACTTTGCTCCGGGCGCGATCAGCAGACATAACCATTGTTGTGGCATCTGCCAGCAGTACCGCAATACTATCAGAAAGCAAGATGGTGACAAATGACGCAGCTACTGCAAGAGCCGGGAGACCGTCCTGCAATGCCTCGCAGTAAAGTGACAACTCAGCGCGGTCGAAGACCAACCCGATCCACAGGGTTAGGGTTATTTAACTTCTTTCTTTCCGCACCTTCGCTGGGCATTGCTGACTTGCTCATACGTCATATTGAAGTGGCACAGTGGAGTGATTTAGAGAAGATGCATCATTCATTTTGCTGCATGGAGTTGTACCAAACCATTCACGGTCCAAACCGGACCTTACTGGCATTATCGTTCAACAGTAGGAATGAGCTTTTACTTAGGATTGGATTTATTCATTATAACCTCATTACAGCGTCGCATATATGTCTGTGGGCTCCATTGTTGCTTCATGTTTACTCATATCGCACATGGTCCAGTCACATGGTCTTCTTTTGGTAAGTGCACATAAAAGCGGTTTGTTTACTAGCAAACAGAGCAAAAACAAAGTGTAAAACACAAAATTAAAACATAATAGCCCAACAGTGCGCAATAATTTCATCGAAAAACCTTTTCCTGCAACCAGAGTGAGCTACTGCCGTAGAAACCTGTAAAGTCAAAGTACGCGATGACGTCCCTTTAAACTATTCTTACTGAAATCCAGCTGTGATGAAAGAGCCGAGCTCTCAACTCATTCAAACATCTTGTCTAGTTGAGTTCTCTCTCTTTGATTGAGTCCGTAACTTACAGCCATACTTGAAGTTTTGTTAAGCTTGCGGTATTTATTAGAGTAAATGCTCCCAGTTTGTGAAGGCATAATATGTTAAAATATTCACAGTTGGGCAAAACTGCTACTCCAGAGGTGGAATAGTTTCAATGACAAACAAAGCTTGACGTCACCATTCCTCGGTAACATCTAGGTGGCACATACTGAACACACGGGGGCACCAACTGCATAAAAGCATCTCAAAAGTTGTTAATTGCACAACAGACAGGTAATTTAGATTTTTTTAGTGGCACTTGTGCGCCCTCTTTCTGATACCGCCCTGGGAAAGTGCCCTACGGGCCATATTAAAAGCTGCCACTGCATCCTACTGCCACACCTCACAACAATACACCACAAATCTTCCTTCCTTGTATATCATACAGCTCATGATGCAATGGACTCAAAAGTTGTTTTTTTTTTTTTGGGAAACAGGCCCGCAGCATTACAGATCCTTCACCACACTTAATAGTGGCTAATAGGTGCTTGTTTCAGCTATTCCTCCTGAGCTGCTTGTCAGACCCAGCTGGGGTGTTTATCGCTGGAAAGCCCACCTTGGTCTCATCTGACCAAAGTGCACACTTCCAGTTAACGTTCCTGTGGAGTTTAGCAAACTCCACATGTTTACATTTGTAATAGTAAGATTAAAAAAAAGGCATTTTTCTAACATGCCTCCCGCCCATCTGGCTGGCACATAGATGGTGTCCATGGTTGTTATGGAGATTCTGTGACGTGGATTATTGCTCGGACTGCTGCAAGCTTAGGCGAGTAGCTTTTTCTTGTAACAATTTCCGGCCTTATGAAGCTCAACACACATCTGCCTTACTAGAATGGCATGTTCCCTTGCCTTTCTGTCTTTACAGAGCAGCTAACAGAAACGTCATATTTTCACTCACAGAAAGTCATCAATTCTTCAAAATAAAATCACCCAGAAACTCCGCTTAACTTTGAAAAACAGTCAAGATGCTTCGGTTACATTATGTTTTTAAGGGATCCCTTTCCCACATTTTATCCAAAGTAACTCAAAATAAGGTTTGGATTTGTTGATTGCATTTAAATATATCTATATATTTTTTATTTTCTTTTTAATATCTTTACTGGATGTCCCAACAAATTTATCCACGTCTGTAGCGAGATCTTTCTGCAAGTATCATGTCTGATGACTTCATGAAAACAAGGAGGAAAAACAAACTAACAAAAAAGCTGCTTTTGATGTATTTTCATTTGACATCATGTCTGTAAATGTCCTGTAAAGCAGAGCATCGATATGTTTTTATTTGATTTTTACTCCTCCTCATTTTTAGACGCTGTATAGGACTTCTCTGCAGTGTTTTCTCGAGGTCATGGTCGTTGTATAAAAGATTGTCAGCTGTACAGTATTAAATGAAAATTTGCTCTCGGATGAATTCCAGATCTTCAGACTCGTTCTTGTAATCCGCTGCTTTATTAGCGGTGGCCGCTGGGGTTTGGGTGGTGATAAAAAAAAAAAAAAAAGAAATCTCAGATTTGACTCATTATTTTTGGCTGCTGGCAAAGTTGTTTCTTGCTGGGTTCTTTTTTTTCTCTCTCCTTCGTTTCCTGCGGGGATAACATCTGGCTGCAGACACTGAATCAACCTGATTGGTTCCTGGATGAAGGATTTTAGAGGCAACAGGTAAAGGGAGGAAAAGAAAATCCAAGCATGCTGGTTAACAACTTGATGGTTGGAAACCGCTTCTGTGGACATTATAGGATTGCCGATTGGTTTTTATCTGAAAATTTGTCTGCTGTTCTTCTCTCTTCCAGCGACCTGCATGTTAGAAATAAAAAAGGCTCATCAAACTACCCGCACACCAAGGTACACTGAAGAAATTATGGGTTTAATTATTTTTTATCACTCTGTAGGTCTATTGAGAAGAACACTCAAAGCACACATATTTAATTGAGGTGTGTTAGATTTTGTAACAAGAATTGAACTTTTTAGTTTTTGCAGGGGTTTTGTCCAAAAACGAATCAAAGCTGCACTTGATTTTCCATACGTGGACATATGTGTCATCCTTTGCACCTTCGCGGTGACATCCTCGCACACTTTCTCGTTGGATGGTTCAGGTACTGTGAATTCCCAGGGTTTCCCTTGTTTTCATCGAAAATAGCCTTTTGTGTGTCTCAAGTGATTGAGGTATAAAACACGTGTCTGAAGAGTTCAGACACTGGTTGATCAGTATTCCTGGCTACCGTTGCACCATGAAGAGGGAAGAACACTCCAAGTTACTCAGGGAAATGATTATTAAAAACTACAATGCAGAGGATGGAAACTGAAAGATTTCCAACGCATTGAACGTCCTCTGGGGTTCAGTGAAAGCAATCAGCAAGGAATAGTAGGAACTGAGTGACCGTGCAAGTAGGAGACTAGTGAGAGACCCCCACGACCATCCCCACTGTGAAGCATGGTGGTGGCAGCATCATGCTGAGGTTATGTGAAAAAAGCCCCATTTTATTGACCATGATTGATTTATGTAAGCAATAAAAGGGTAAAACATCCAGAGGGGTGAATACTTATTATAAGCACTGTAAAACAGAATTAAAATGCCCTAATTGTTACATGGCAACTCCAATAAAATTAATACCAATGCACTGCAACCAAGCCTGCACTAGAGATTTGGAGTTGTTCAGCTCAGAGGAACAACATGATGTGTAATTAATCAATTTTCTTGTAAGAATATCAACAGAGGTTCATGAAAATTGTCGTATTTCAATGTCATAGGTAATATTTCCTTAATTGTATTTTTCTTTTTTATTTACATATATCTATCTATCTATCTATCTATATATATATATATATATATATATATATATATATATATATATATATATATATATATAGATATAGATATAGATATAGATAGATATAGATATATAAAATATTTTTTTCCAACGTGATAACTAGTCAGCTACAGATTGTTGGGGGGTAGTTTGTTCAATCAGCTTGTAAAGGAAACAGACAATGTCTCATGTAAGCTTTGTTGCATTGCTTTTATTTGGTTTGACATATCTTATTTTAAAATTTAATTTCCTCAATGTATAGGTAGATTATTTATGTCATTCACATCAGATTATATTATTGATGTTTGATGTTCAGGTCAAAAAGCAGCCGAACACTGCTCCAAATCAATCAAAGGTCGGCTTACGCCACCTTGTGGCAGCGACTAGTTATCGCACATGAAAATTAAGACTCATGATGGCAGGACATTTACTGACCTCACATGAACAAGATTAGATCTAATGGCAGGCACTTCCAGCCTGTCAGGGTAAGTGACAGAAATGTGTCTGCTGGCGACAGTTTATTATTTATGTGTTGATCCTTGTGTGTGTGTGTATAACTTATTTACAAAGATCTTAAAGTGTTTATTTTTATAGAAATCGGCTTTCATAGTACCTTGCCCCACGCACATAGTCATGAGGTAACTCTGGCCGGTGTTTACTCATGTTAGCGCAGGTAAAGTTGTAAATCAGCAGACTGATGGGAGAGAGAGAGAAAAAGAGAGACATCTTCGCAACTTGGCAATGGGTTACCTGCGAAGAAAAAGCTTGCAGCTGACTTCACTTCACAAAATGGTTTGGTTTAAGTGAAACTGCTGCAAAGAACATTGAACATAAATCAGTTTTCCCGAAGCAGGATGTGTCAAAGTGTGCAACAGACCCTGGTTGCCAGCATTGTGGAGCGTAGACAGGTGTGGGTGCATCTGCAGGCACAATGAGAGAAAAAACAGCCTTGTGACAAGAATGCCAGCAAAGAAGAGGCTTCGATCCAAGAAAAAAAACAAAAAAAACATTAGAAACACAGAAATTTAGCAGAAGCACCAGGATGGGCAGCAGGAGACAGATGAAGGCTTCTTTATCTGACCGGTCTCGGTGAAAATGATTGGTCCAGAGGAGAAACGGCGAAGTCCACCATGTGTCCTGTGTTGTTGCAGCAGCGAAGCATCCTGACACGGTTCATGTGTTTGGGTTCCTTATCATCCAAGGGGCCTGGGGTTCCTCACGTGAATAGGATCAAAGCATCATTCAGGAGCCACTTCCTCCAAATATTCAGGCTCCGTCAGGTGGTGATCTGCATTTTTATTTCATTTTCATTTGATGGAGAACAACGCCACAAGGCAAAAGTGGTAATTAAGTGACGCAAAGATCACAGAGCGTTAAAATCTGGATTTGGTGATCACAAAACTCCCCAGAAGTGGAAGAGTGAACAGAAAAACACCACAATTTGATTTGATTTTTACAAACTTATCAAATGTTCTAATTTTTTTTAGTGCATGTCGGTAATATAGAATAACATTTTTTTTGTACATTTATGACACAGTTACATATTGGAAGGATTTGTAACAGTTAATTTAGACGATAAGGGCTGGCAGCAACCCAAAATCCCAAAACGTGCATCACAATTTGGTGGAGACTCCGTTTTTGCAGGAGTTGCAGCATCAGTGAAGCGTGGCGTGAAAATGAGCAGCATATGGCTCTGCTGAGGCGTAATGGCAGCCCGGGTGGCTTTGATAGCAACCTTCGGCTCATCGGTATGGTGTCGCTCATCTTCCTCTTGACAATACTCCATAGATTCCCCATGAGGTTTAGCTCAGATCAGTTTGCTGGCCAATCCAGCCCAACGACACCATAGGCATTAAATTAGGTATTAGTACTTTTGGCAGTGTGGGCTGGGCGTCACGTCCTGTTCAAAAAAAAAAAAAAAAAAAAAAAGGAAGCAGTATCTCAACAAAGCCTGCAGGAGGAGGCATGAAGTGCACCAACATTTCATAGTTAATGGAAGCAGCTCAGTATGCTATTAATCAACTGTGTTTTTCTTTCAGATTTGCCCTCATATCAGACTTACTCCTATTTTGCTTATATGTATATATATATTTTATCTTTATAGCTGCATGCTCCCATGTGCATCTCACTTTGCTGTTGTTACACCCGATGTTCACCACTGTGGGACAAAAAAAAAAAAAAAAAGGCTATTTTCTATTCTAATGAATCTACACAAGTATTGCTATTAAATAATTGAAACAGATCAACTTTTCTTGATCCATTTCAGTGAATTAAATTTTATTTATACAGAGCTCCAATTCACAACATGTCATCTTGAGGCACTTTATAAAGTCAAATCCAATCAGCTTAAATAGACACATTGGTCAAAAAGTTTCCTATCTAAGGAAACCCGGCAGATTGCATCGAGTCTTGACAAGCAGCATTCACTCCTCCTGAAAGAGCGTAGAGCCATAGGAGACAGCTGTCTGCATTGTCAACGGCTTTGCAGCAATCCCTCATACTGAGCAAGCATGAAGCGACAGTGGAAAGGAAAACTCCACTTTAACATAGAGGAAAACCTCCACCAGAACCAGGCTGAGTGTGAACGGTCATCTGCCTCGGCTAACTGGGGGTTAGAAAAGACAGAGCAGAGACACAAAAAGCACACATTGATCCAGGAATCCTTTCTATGTTATATGGTAATGGCAGATGATCACATCTAACGGAACACCAGACCAGGCAAACCTACTATGAAGAGGAAAAAAAAAGACAGCGAGGAACAAAGTTGAAATAACATCAAACAACGCAAATTGTAAAGAAACAAACTAGAGACGGTGTTTCAGTCAGATTTAATTACCAAAACAAAACAAAAAAAATTGCTTACAGTCAGGAAATGAATTGAAAGAACCACCAATGAGCACTCAGTCATTCATCATTCCAGCTCAAACCAAACCACCTTGAAACGGTAATGGACAGAAATCACCTGAGATAAGTTTGCATACAAACTAAAGTGACACGACGTGCTGGTCGTGCACCTCTCTGGCTGAAACATTTTTTCAACAATTCATAAATCAACCTAAGGCATTTGGTAGGATTTTTGTAAATACACGTACATGAACAAATATACTGGCTGCATCGACGCGGGACGAAACAATATTTGGAATGAATAACATGAATTACGGAGGCAAAGCTAATAGATAACGCGGCGCTGAAAGCTCTTCCTACATAAATGGGTTTACACACTGACGGTAAAGCTGACGAGCTCGACACTTTTGGCCAAGTCTGATTTGGCATTTAACTCGATTTCACATCAGCTTTTTATAAAAATGTGCAAGTCCTAATGGTTAAATAAAAGAATAAAAATAAAAAAAAACCTGTGTCTCATTAAATGTTTTCCCTTTCAGCTGCAAAGACTCAGACTCAAGGCAAGAAGGCAGTCTTTTTGGTCTCCTGTTCGCTGCGGAGATGCAGCTGTGTTCGCTTCTTTGTGCGCGCCGAACACCAAAACAAAGCTCTTTCTGCGTCGCTGCGAGGCGAGCGGATGGAAGCTCGGCCATAAATGGACAAAGAATGCGACTTTCGGTGGCGGCACGCGTTTGATTCCCTCCTGGTGCAAAAAAAAAAAAAAAAAAAAAACACCAAAAAAAACAAAACGGGACGGTTGTTCAGCTCCTGCAGCCGGGAGCTGCCTTCTAATTCAGTTTTGAATTTCCATCATGATTATTATTATTATTATAATAAAGCACTTTCCAGTTAGATAAAAATAAACGTTGAAAAGCCTCTGAAAGGCATTTAAATATTTGAGTATTTATTGTTTGTAAAATAATAAGAAAAAAAAAACAACTTAAATAGTTTGTCTTCTTGGAAGATTAACACAGAATGTCTACAGTACAGCCCACAAATAACCCTTTGTCTTTTCCAGAGCTCAGAAATTCACCAAGTGTCACGAAATTAGACGGAATGTCTTATTGCTCGGCCCATAATGCATTTTGGGGTTTTCCTGTAAGTATCTATGGCAAAAAAGGCCTCATTTACTGCAAATAACAAGTGGTTATTTGCAGATGCTGCTGTGTGTATAACAAACCATCCCAGAGGCAGCTCTGGGTTTCTGCTCAGATCTCTTGAAAACTTGCTGTGGATCGTCTTCAGCGTTCTGAGGCGCGGCGGGCCGGGTTAGGTGAGCAGCTGCCTGATCTCTCGGTGAACGAAGCACAGGAAGTCCATGTAGGAGGTGCCGCCGTGCAGGCCTTTGTCCTCCACCAGGAACTGCCGGAACAACGTCTCCGCTTTGTCTCGCTGCCTCACCACCTGCAGCTGCGCGTAGAGGAGAGGAAATAAACATCAGGCGCTTTCTAACGCTCTTATCGCACCGAGACGCTGCTCCCGTTACTTTTACCGGGGCTTCGTGAAGTATTCATTCTGTCTAAGCCATTTCACACTTTGTCAAATTACAATTTTCATCTAATGTTCTTGGGATTTTATGCGGCAGACCTACAAAATGATTCATGATTAACTAATTATGCATAATGTTTTTACTACTACTAATAATAATAATCAGGAAAGAGCCATTTATTTTCATACAGGCACTTTTACTATGAGACCTCCATATAAAAATCAGTTAACCTCTGCAAAAATAGAATTCAAAATAAGTAACATTTTCTTGAAATGAGTGTATTTGTCCTTGATTTGAACAGGTAAATAAGATTATCTGCCAATGGAAAGAGTAATTTTACCCCTAAAATAAGATAATTAGATATAATGCACTTGAAATAAGTTGATGGAGATGAGTTCTTCCTGTTTTAAGTGCAAAAATCTTATTCCATTGGCAGATCATCTTATCTACCTACTCAAATAAAGTACAAATACACTAATTTCAAGAAAATCTTATCTTATTTTTAGTTTAGTTTAGTCTGTTTTTGCAGTGCTCTCTCCCCTAACCTAACCAACCAGTAGCTGTGATTCAGTCTCAGTATAAACGCAGCTGTTCTGTGGAGGCCTGAAGGTTTGGTGGAGAACATTAGAGAACAAAAAGTCTCATGAAGGAACACTATATTATGCGAGTCTTGTTGCTCTAAGAGCAGCAAAGGGTGCTTCTTCAAAGGCTGAAAACAAATGCAAGCCACACTTTTCAGATTCTTACAAATAAGAAGCCATGGATCTATTTTCTCGTTTATTACGAAACATTTCAATAAAATACATGTGTGGTTACTAACAACGAGAAAATTTCTGCTGACAGCTTGGACTGATTCTTCTCGCCTCCTCTGAACATTCATTCATATTTAACATATGACTGCGGTGAGGCCGTTTTATTTCCATGTCAGTGCTTAAAAAGAAGGCTGCAAAATCCCTCAGCTTGTTTTGATTTTCATTGGTAAATATCCGATTATAATTGTTCTGATTATTCCACCTTCAGGAGGCCTTTGTTGGTGCAGAGCTGGTCGTTGACGCTAAATAAACTGCTTTCCAAACACAATTTTCTACAATCACATAATTTTCTACTCATCTGACCTCCGGTGATTTAAGGAGTTCCCATCATCATACGGGGCCTTACAAATGTACCCAAACCCTGAACTTTTTCCCAACTTGTTACATTACAATCATAAACTTCAACTTGTTTACTTTAGATTTTATATGTCAGACCAACTCGGAGGAGCATTACTGTGTGGAAGGAAAACAGCACATGGTTTAAGCTCATTTTATTTTAACAAACATGTGAAAATATTTGGCCCCCTTTGGTCTGACACCCCTAAATAAAGCTAATGCAACCAGTTGCCTCATTAGTGGAATAGTTTAGATAAAAGCATGACCCTGTGCTTGAATGGCCTAGTCAAAGTCCGGACCTATATTCATATTGAGAGATGTTCAGTTGCTGTGCATCTAATCTGAGTTTTTTAGACAACTAAAGGTGGTTCTGCTCAGTATTTAACCCGCGGGCTGATTTTAATGTATTAAGGTGGAATCTACTCATCGATTTCCTCCCATTTTACCCACATTTCCTTCTCTGTGAACGTCTGTCACAACCAATCCCGATAATGGTCGTTTCATAATGAAAAGGCACGTCTTCTATTCTATGTTTCCCTCTAATAAAGCGACGCAGCGTGTGGAGTACCACTGCTTCAGCACTTTTACCTTCATGGAGTTGGGCCTCTTCTCGAGCAGCTCGCCGATGATGGACCGGACCTTCTTGGACAGCGGATTGTCCAGCTCTGGCAAGGCGAACTAAACACAGAAAGAAGCGTCAAGTCTGACACAGTTTGTAACCAACGTTTTCCCACAAACCGAGTTAGGCGCTGGCATAATTTCCCCTGACGGGCCTCGGCGAGTCCAGGCCACACGGACGCAGCCGGGCCTCCTAGTTTACGCGGGACGTGTCGGGAAACCGGAGAGACGAGCCACCCGGGTTCTCACCATGTGTCCCGGCTGCAGGTGGGCGAGGGAGGGCACGTTGAAGAGGTTCTGGATCAGATCCGGCGGGCTGGACTGGCCCAGCCACAGGAAGATGGAGTGGCCGTTCTCCAGCAGGAACGTGCCGGAGTCTGTGAGACGTTCCTCGGAGCAGCGGAGCGGAGCGGGCACCGCCTCGCTGCCGACGTCCACGTTGTGCTGGGAGACAAGAGAGAGAGTACACTTCACTAAATCTGAATCTGATCGACGCTGTGGTGACCGCGCCGTCCTTCTGACGCCTACCAGCGGGATGAGGCGGGGGTAGAGCTGCAGCTGGGTGTCCTCCACTCCCATGGCCATCACCGACAGCCGCTGGTGGGCCCTGTCGTCTGTGGAGAGCTCGGCGCTGCCCACCAGAGGCGCAGTCTTGATCAGGCTGTTCATGTAGACGGGGAACACTTTCATGGAGTCGGGCAGGATCAGCTGCGTTCGGGGGGAAAAATAAAATAAAATCACCGTTAAAGAGGAGCTTTTGATGCTGACGTGACATCTCAGAGGCGTTCGCTTGACTTTTCTCTGACCTGGCTGGCAGCTGAGGGCGTGGCGCAGTTCTTCCTGTAGCAGGCCAGCATGTGGGCCGTCTGGTTGACCAGGATGTCCCTCACGTTCTTCACAGGCTGGTTCAGGATGGCCCGGTAAGCTGAGGGGACAGCAGAAGGTGTTACTAGCAGATCCTGACACCCGCTGAGCTAATGCCCCCCCCCCCAACTGCATTTTAAGAAGGATCTGGTCAACCTGCACAGGAGCTGATGCAGATGGAAGATTTTAGTTTCTAATTAGAGCAAATTTATTAAAGCAAAGTTTAAATCCTGCAATTGGAAATGTTAAATTCAACACCAAGTATTGATCTTTTTATAAACACACTTTTGACATTCTTGTTAATTTCATAGTAACACATCTACCCAATGATACTTAATTACTCAAATGCAGACTTTAGTGCATTCAAATCTGCTTTGAATTCAATTATTAAAATTACAGCAAGTGTTTTCAAAGACCTACTGACCCAAATACCGTTATTATATTGCTAGACCAAAAAGAGTTCAGTTCATTATTGTTAAAGAGACAAATTCAAATATTCTAAATAACCTTTTTAAATTTTGGATCTACAATGATTTACACATTTATCTTCTATATAAAAAAATCTGACTAATTTATTCATTTAAAATGATAATATTTTGTAGAGCAGGTAAATAATAATAATACATTTTTTTTTGGCCATCGTCTTTCTTTCACTTGACAATTTCAACCCATGTACCGAAAAGTTTGGCCACCTCTGGTCTAATATAACTACTTCTGCGCGCAGCTCTTTCAGTTCTTCACATCTCAGCGACTGGGAAGAACATTTTTTGTCGTCAAGGTACGAAATGTTTACTGTAACTTTGCTCCGATTGCAATTCAAAAACAGCAGAGGCAAAGGTGGCAGCAACTACAACTAAACTGACCAAGTAAATGTTCAACAATGTCTGAAGGACTCCATTGAACAATGCAAAAACGGATTTAAAAATAAGCAAAATGTTCCTAAACATAGTAGTTTAGTCCTTGATTTGTGCAGGTAAATAAGATCATCTGCCAATGGAATGAGTATTTTGACCCCTAAATTAAGATAGTTAGACACCCTGCTCTTGAAATAAGATGGAGATAAATTGTTCCCATTTTAAGTGCATAAATCTTATTCTATTGGCAAATGACCTTATTTACCTGCTCAAATCAAGAACAGATACACTCATTTTCAGAAAATTTTACTTATTTGTAGTTCAGTTTTTGCAGTGGAAACCTGAAAGTCAAGTACAACAACATGTTCGGCTAAAGCACAGCTGTGTATATTATAAACTGTCCCCTGCAGAGTGAACCGGTAAAACGATATCAGATGTGTCGGGTTCTCTGATTCAGACACAAACAGTCGCTGTCACATTCCTGACTGCTGAGCTGCTAGGATACAGCCTCCACAGGCTTCATCCTCTTAACTAGTGTTTGCAAAGCTCTGCTTTGAGCATAAAGACCGACGGAGGCGGACCTGATTTGGCAAAGAAGTTGATGAGGGAGTCGGTCTCGCAGCACTTGTACATCTCGGACAGCTGCGAGGTGCAGTTCAGGCTGAGGTTGTGGATGCGGAGGCGTCGCTGCCCGCCGATGGTGGTGTACAGCAGGGCGCACTGGGAGAGACAGAACAGCGACGTTTATCAACAGGGCCGTCACCACGCACTGAGCCGATCTCTCGCTGCGGAGGGGACCCCCCCCGGTTTACCTGCATGAGAGCCCCCGTCTCCTCGCTGAGCGTGTCGTCGTGCTTGAACTCCACCGTCACGGCCTTGTCGCAGTCCACCGCTGCCATCTCCACGTCTGTGGTGTTGTTCATGAAAATGCCCCCGAAGAAGTCCGTAGCCCGGAAGCCTGCGGGGTCAGACACATGCCGGCGTGTAAAAAAAAAAAAAAAAAAAGTCTGCTGGCTTACTGTGACAGAACAGAACGGCTCGCTTTCGTTCGTCTACCTGTGCTGGTACGGACTCTCATCACGGCGTCAAACCCAAGGCTCTTCTGCACGTCCTTCCTCAGGTCTCTGAGGAAGTGCTCCCCGTCTGTCTCCACCTGCCAGCAGAGGGCACTGTTGTTACCGTCTGCCCTTATTTAGTCAGACCCACCGAGGAAAGGAGGAATTTAGCTTTAGCTTTGTGCCTTAATAAAACCCTGAATGAAGGATTTATACCATCTTTAAAAGTCTGATACAGGGAAATAGAAAATGATATGCTTTAAAGTTTAACTTTTTGTTGGACACTTTTGTCAAAAAACTATATTTAAATATTAATATTGTTACTTTAATAAATGATCTATCCGCCATGTATACAAAATCTAAATATAATATTCAATTCTAAAAGAGTTTCTAAATGTGTTATTGGTTTTATTTTGCTATTTAAAGTACAAAATAAATCAAATTATCAACTTAAAACTAGCTGTAAGGGCATATTTTTTAGAGCTAACAGATTTTCACCAGTTGTTCAAGAAGCTAAACCTGATATTGGAGTGCTTTATTTACAGTTTTCCTCCATTTTAAGTTTTTTTTTTAAATGACATTTTTAGTTTCTGTTTCAATCTAAAAACAGCACTGGTCATCTGGCTCCTCTTCTTTGTAATACTGAGACACTCCACCAGAGGGCAGAAGACAACCATACATGATATTGAGGCAAGAAGGCAGGCATCAAAAACGACACAAGAACTAAGTTTTAGAAATAAAAACGATCTCAACTCCTTGAGATGTTTATCTCTCTTACCGGAGAAGATTTGGCTTCAGCAAAATGAAGACATATTTCCAGAGTCTGTTTAAATTACTTGATTCTATTCATAAAACGCCAATTCACAACACATATCAAGGCGCTTTACAACAGAAACACATCCAATGTCTATAAATAAATAGATACATGACCAAATCATTCAAACTATATATTCCACTTACCGTATTTTTCGGACTATAAGACGTATTAACATGTCTATGTGTATCCATGTCCACATATAAGGAGCACTGGATTATAAGGCGCATTAGAGAGTCTTCCAAGTGTGTAATATCACTCCGCACCTTCACGTACACAGCTCTCTCCTGAGAGGGAGAGCTATCAGTTTCTATCAGGACGACAGAGTAGTTGGCCTACACTGCCCTGTTTCTAACAAAGGACCAAAATAAATGTAACTTTTACATTGAATTAACTTTCTTGGTTTATTGTTGCTAACGTGTACTCCGGGCAAAGGCTGCCTCATAAATACAAGTCTAGTTTAGACGTTACAGTCAGGCAGTCTTGTAGACAGCTCAGGGGTCCTATCAGGAAGTGACACAGTGTACCGTAACGGTCCATTGCAGCTTTGTTGCCAACCAAACTCGTACTTCCACATTTTAACAGTAAATTAAACTTTAATCATACATAAGGTGCACTGGATTATAAAGGCGCACCATCAATTTTTGAGAAAGATTTAAGGATTTTGAGTGCGCCTTATAGTCTGAAGAATACAGTAGATTCTGCAGCCATATGCAGGTTCTCCATGTCAGGATATGTTTCCATCCAGACAGTGGACACAGTTTTAAGTTGTTTGCCTGCAAAGACCATTTCTGCTTCGTCACATCACAAATACCATCTGCAGTCATGAACACATTCAGCGGAAACACCATTTTCCTAACGGACGGCAAACCTTCCGGTTGGGATCTGGGTCTTAGGAGCTCACTGAGCAACATCAGGACGTATTTGGACTGCCGCCTTTACCTGGAAGTTGTTGTACTTGTAGACGGAGCCTCCGGTGTGTGAAGGCACGTCGGCCATGGTTGCCAGGTCCAGGAACTGGCTGGGGAAGAGGAAGAGGTCGACGCAGCATCCCTGTGCCACGCAGTCTTTGGACAGCTGCTCATACACTCCTTTCTGAGGCTGGAACAGGATCTACGTACGAAATAAAGGAATCGGTGCTGGGTAAGCCATCATTGTTTCTGAATGAGAAAGGTCTGATTAGGAGCAAAGCCTGGAGGGAACCACTAAAAACAGAATTTCATCACCGTGGCCTTCACGGTTAAAATCTAAAGACATCTGAGACGTTTAGGAGAAAGCTAAAAGGGAAGGGAGGGCGGCTCACTTTCTCCTTGTCGGTGTTGACCAGCTTTTTGTCGTCTCTGTTCTTCAGCTTCCCAGGAGCCTCGGCAGTGGGCATGGACGAGTGGAAGATGAAGAGCTTCCCGCTGCACTCCGCTGCCTGGAGGGACGACGGCAGATCACACATTTACTCAAACCCACACAAACCTGCCTGCGGTGGCTGTGTTCTCATCTAAACTAAAAGAATGTTTAATTCAATTCAAATTTATTTATATAGCGCCAATTCATGAAACATGTCATCTCAAAGCACTTTACAAAGTCAAAATCAATCATATTATACAGATTGGTAAAAATGTCCTATATAAGGAAACCAGTTGATTGCATCAAAGTCCCGACAAGCAGCATTCACTCCTGAAAGAGCGTAGAGCCACAGGGACAGTCGTCTGCATTGTCCATGGCTTTGCAGCAATCCCTCATACTGAGCAAGCATGAAGCGACAGTGGAAAGAAAAACCACCCATTAGCGTGATTAGACTCCGGCATGTTCCTGCTGGCAAAATGTTGCCAGTTTTGCAACAAAAATCTGCGTGAAAAGGCCTTGAATTGGGAGATGAGAGCATTAATCAAAGAGGCTCATCATCACTTTGAAGGAGCTGCAGAGATCAACAGCTCAGGCGAGGGTTATTAGCTGTGCAGTCGACGAGTCGGTAAGGGAACCTTCAAGCACACAAGACCACCAGTTTCTACTTCTGCATGAAAAGAAAGCGCTCTGGGCAGATTGGAGCAGAGCTCTGCACACACAGACACCCGGTCAGCGGGTCTGATGACACAGACGACAGGAAGAGCCCCCCCCCCCCCCCCCCCCCCCCCATGCTGACAGAAGTCACACTGCGGCTGACCTTAAACGCCTCCACTCCAGCCTGGATGACGGGGGCAAAGACCGTTTCGCTCTCGTTGGTGTCTGCAAACATGTCTGGGATCTGATCCAGGAGGCTGAGGAGAGGAGAGCAACCATTAAAAGGCTGGTCAGAGGTAAAAGCTGGCCCCCACTCTACGTCAGCGGCGCTGAGCCGGGGCCGTTAACCATAACGCTCGCATTCCAACAAGCTGCCACTCCGTATTTAAAGCGACAACACGCGTCTCACTTGTAGATGACGGCCCTGGACTCCTGGTAATCGACGAGGAAGCCGTCGAGCAGCGGGACGAACATCTCGGCCGTGTCCGACACCACCATCATCTGCGGCTGGGCCAGGGCGCTCTTCACGTTGTAGAAGTGAAGCACCTTGTTGTAGGTGACGAAGCCCACTTTGACGGCAGACGTCTCCGCTCCGTCCTCCCTGGAACCGGCGAGGAGAGAGAGAGAGACAACAGAGGAGGCTTTGAGGAGGGAGTGCAGCTTCGACCCCTAGGGTGGCCTCAGCCACTGCCGGGCCAGGCGCAGAGGAGAGGAGATCAGCAATTAGTAAACGAAACAAACAGCTGTAATGTTGTCAGATTGGTTCTTTTTGTCCACAAAGTAAAAGCACAAAAAAAAAATGTGTTTAAGTGCATAGATTGGTTCACTTGCTACGTAAAGCAAAACTACAGTTGTGATCTAATAATCATTCATGGCCGGTGTTTGACGATTCTCTCTGTTGCCACGTGAGATGATGCAACTTAAGTCACTTTGAAGAAGAAAAATTGGAGCTAAAAGTTTTAGTTTTTGTATTTTTTTTCTGATCTGCTCAGGGTAAAAATGCAGATTCAGGCCTAAATCTAAACAGACACACAGATACTGGTTAAATATCTCCGAGCCGGCTGCAGAGAAACGTTTCTACGTTTGCAAGCAGCAAATGTTTGGCACAGCTCAAATACGACAACTTCTGTAAACTGCCGCCTCAGCTTCCTTCTCCACAGTGAAGTGAACCTCCAGAACGGTCACCTTCTAACGCCACTGAGGTTTGCCACAGGTCAGATGTGAGACCAAAGGAACGTTTTAACTAATTTTTCTTCATACTTTTCCTCCAAAACTTTAGATTCCTAGAACCCTTTTACTGGTTTGGCTTTCTGGGCCAAAACGGGACGTCAACGGGGATTTTGTTCCCCTGAGCTAAATGAGCTCTAACAATTCTTACAAAAGAATGCTGCAAAGGGGAACTAAAAGTCAAGTTTTCTTGAGATTAGTTTATTTGTCCTTGATTGGAGCAGTTCAATAAAATTATCTACCACTGGAAAGAGTATTTTCACCCCTGAAATAAGATAATTAGATATACTGCAGTTGGAAATAAGACGATGGAGATGAGTTTTTTTAAGCGCATACCTCTTATTCCATTTCAATTTGCCTGCTTAAATCAAAGACAAATACACTCGTTTCCAAAAAATTTGACTTACTTTTCGTTCCATTTTTGCAGTGTAGAAGCTTGTTGAAGGCCACATATTAATCAGGGCTTACATATTTATTCAGACCCCAATTTGAATTTCTGATGGTGTAAATGAAGAGAAAACGCACAAGAAATTCAGACCTGGACGCTGAATTCTCGTCTTTAAAGTGAATTGCAGTCGTGTGACAAACAGAGGTCCAATAAATCCCTTCATACGACTCCATGAGGACACGAAAAGCATCGGGAACCGAAATGCAAATTACAACGAGACGTCTTAGCAAACCGAACCATGAAAGCCTCCGATTTTAAAAAGTTTGCGCTGCATGAGGCGACACAGAACCTTAGACAAGAACCTGGCTTATCTTTGGGTTTGGCTTCACTCTCGAGCATCGCTTGGTTTAAATAAAGGACCGTCCAAGTCAAACAGCCGAGCATAAACATCCCCGCAGGACTGGAACATGATCCGAGAGGAGATGGTTTGTTAATGTTTGACTTCTGCTGAGCGTATTATTTGTGATCGGTCCACACAGAACTGAAGAGCCTCCTAATCTCACCATTAGAGTTAGCTTAGTCACTTATCTGTGAGCCGACAGGATGGCCGAGGAAAGAATGAAACCCGGCCAAACGCTGTGATATTTACCAGAACGCTGAGGCGGCGATCTGGACACGGCTCTGCTTCAATCATTCTGACATCCTGAGGTACGCGTTACCACGGAGAAACTACAAGTTTTGAACAGCTTTAAAGGAAAAAGTACCACAAAGTTAAACTATTCGACAATGATCTCTCTTAGAAATGCTTACAGAGACACGATGTTCGGCTCTTTACTCAAACCACGCAAATATAAAAACACCAGCAAAAAAAATAAAAAATTAACTGGACGCGCATTTAGTCCAAAACTGTTGAACTACGTGAAGCTTTTAGAACTGAAGACACGTTCATATCTCCAGCGTGTCATCCAGGAGATAAAGCTGTTGTTGCTGGCACTGAGGGAGCGTTTGAGGAGTAACCTGGGGAAGCGCGCGGCGTTCTCCGAGATAAATCAAAAAGTCCTGTTCCCCCAGAGCAGAAGGTCGATGGAGGACGTTTCTTTAAGCTCGAGCAGATCTGTTTTCCGTCCTGTCACTGATACTGACCACCTCACCGTCTGGGAAACCTTCCCTCGGCTCAGAGAACAAACCGTTTGTCTGAAGTCTGTTTTGTGCTGGGTGTGAAAACTTTACTACCTGGGCAGCTTCTCCAGCAGGGTCTTGAGCTCGTCGCATATCAGCTTGACCAGTCCGCTCTTTATGTTGGTGTACGACACGTCGATCATGAAGACGTAGGCTGGAGGACTGGGAGGCTTGTTGTTCTGTGAAGGGAACAAACCGCAGTGTTAGCGCAGCTTTTTGTTCTCTCACATTAAAAGACGAGACAGAAGACAAGACGGACAACGGGTTACGGTAAGGGACAATGCCAGACGAGGTGTCCGCGTCATCCGTTAAGTTCTGATTATGGACACTTTGAAGGGCATTGTCCCGCTTCTACCATGGTCACTTACAAAATAAATATACAGTACATCAATCAATACTTTAATGTTTTTTCACCGTTAAAATTTTGATTTTTCACCAACAAGCAGCGGAGAGAACTAATTAATGTCTTGTTGTGACTCGTTGCCAAAATAACCAGCGTCAACTGTCCTGCCGTCACCAGCTAACGTTTGAGCAGGCGCAATAAAACTACAACTTGGCCAGGACTCCCTTGAAAAAGAGATTGTTAATCTCAATGGGACTTTTCCTGTTTAAATAAAGGAATAAAAAAATAAATTAATAATAATAATAATAATAATAATAATAATAATAATAATAATAATTTAGAACAATCAGGCTGTTTGAGCAGAACATTTTTATAGGTGTCCTATAACACCCTGCAGCCAATCAGAATAGAGTATTCACCCATACCATGAATGAATTCCCACTTGTACATGTTGGAAACTGAAAGTTTACTAAAGCTGACTTTACTTTTTTTTAAGTTGAGGTCGAAAGTGAGCGTTGTCCTTCCCACCATGACTTTGGTGTCAAAACTGTCCTTTGGCTACCATCAGGAAGTTGATCATAAACTGCTTGGCAGGTTTTTACCGTTTTCAGGTTGCAACGACAACGACAAAAAACGTCCAATGTATTTTATTACGATTTAATGTGATCAAACAAGGACACCACCCTTGAACCGCCCCTTTGGCTGCCATGTTTTTTCTACAACATATCGGGCTTTACATGGAGGCCTAAAGCTTAATTTTGGTGTTCCTTTTTTTGTTAGCAGTGTCAAAGGGAACAGGGGCTGAATATATAAGGATGCCAAAAGTTTCTGATTTTTATTCATAGAGGGGGAAAAAAAAAAAAAAAAAAGTTATTTCCACATTTTGTTTTAATCCTAATTCTGTAAAAAGCTTTCTGTACCCGTGCTCGAAATGTTTGTCTCTGATCGTTCAATCTCATTTGCTGCAGGCAGAGCAAAAACAGATGAGTGGAGTGACTCAGCGTCTCCGACTAACTTGAAGCCTCTTGTGTTGTTTACATTAGCAGCAGTCCTCATGGGGACCCGGTGCATTTACATCACTGACTCCCCTCTCAGGGAGCTTTTTTTCCAACCATTTGTTACAGCCAGGCTAATCTGTAGAGTGATAAATATCATCCCAGAAAAGCCTCGCCTACAGTGTTTAATTCCTTAAAGGTACAAATTGACATTATGTGACATTTTTAAAATTTGTATGCCAGTAACTCACTCTGGTTGCTTAAGATTATCATGTCCTGCTGGTGTAGCATTTGTTATTTTTGTCTTTTAAAATTAGTTTTTTGTCAATTTGTTAGTAAATATAGCCTGTTCAGTGTATATTTATCATTACAACATCACCACTGCGCATTTGTACTACTGGTCAACAAGCCGCGAAGCGATGGAGGCGAGCGACTGTGGAACTCCCAGCGTAGTTGCGAGAAAAAAAAAGAAAAAAAAAGAAAAAGAAAAGTGGAAGCTGAAATAGGAGTAGGTCGGGTTGGTCTTCAAGCTGTCGGTTTTCCGCGAGGCATTACAGCACTGTTGGTTCGGACGGGACAATGGCGACCTAGCCTCGTGAGACCATCCTGATCTCGCGAGCTTTCAAGGTTTCACTCGCAGATCAGTCTGGATACTCTCCGTTAAAGAAAATTTGGAGCCGTTCACCAAACGAACGTCCAATCAGCGTTGGCTTTGAGGCGGGTTGAGGTGTGACGCAACCGGAAGCGCGTCAGTTCAGTCTAAAGAACATGGCGGCTTCAGCCGATGAAACTAGTGTTAGCGTGGCTATCGAGCAAGTTGTATCGGAATTACAGAGTATTTCTCTGCTGAGCTAACGAGCCTTTACTTGCAGCAGCAAGAGTAGCTTGGCTTGTGGTTGTGTTTTCGTCGTCGCTCTGTTACGAGCGACGACGAATCTGATTGGTTTATTTGGCCCGTCTATCACCAACATAGGCCAATCAGCTGACCAGTATTTTCGCCCCTTCCCAAAATTACTTCAACGGAAGGTTTCCAGATGGATATGCGGAGCAAATCTATCTGGCGGAGTCAGGTAAATGGCGACCATCTGGTTTCCTAATAGTTCTGCCAGTAGATGGCGCCACGTCTGTTTATGTCAGCTCCTCGCATACTGTTGCTAGGGTTCTATTTAGGCTCAAAAGGGATCAAAACACTCTCTGGAGTATATAGCCTTATTTTTAATCATAATCAACTGGATTTTGGTATTTTTGGTAAAGCCGTATAACGCGGCTACATACCTTTAAGGTCGGATCTAACTGTGGCGTTTGCTAATCAGTGCCTAAACTTGGCCATGAACAGGAAAACCACGGATGAATTTAGGTGTCTGTACTAATTCAATTCAATTTTATTTATATAGCGCCAAATCATGAAACATGTCATCTCAAGGCACTTTACAAAGTCAAGTTCAATCCCTCTGCACTGCGCGCTGAACCACAGCGGGCAGACCCGTCGTCACCGTGTACCTTGCAATAATCAAGCGTGGCAACAAACTCATAGGATCCCAGGGAAAGCTCGGGCCTCTCGTAGAAGTCCACCCTACGGCCCATGTGGTCCAGGTGTTGGAAGTAGAAGGCCGGCACTTGATGAGAAGACAACACAATCACTCTTAAATACTCATTACCCTCTTATCATAAGATCCACTGTCACCCTTCCCTCATACCTTCGTTGACACAGTTGCAGAAGGTGCACTGGTAGCGACGGCCGCCGTCGATGAACTGCATGTACGGGCACATGTAGGCCTTGCATCGATTGCAGCGGATCGGGCCCGTCTCGCCGTGGTTCACAACATACAGGGGAGCCTGAGGAGAGGCCAACAGCACAAGAACGTTAGGCAGAAGGTGTCCCGCCTATTTACCAAGCCTACGTCAACCTGAAGGTTTGAGTTTTTAAGTTGTACCACTCAATCTCCATTAAGTTTAAGGGCTGGACTTTGACTAGGCCATTCTAACACATGGATATGCTTTGACCTGTGGACCTGTGCAGCTCCGCCAGAGTTACCATGGGCCTACTGGCTGGTTCTATGATTACTGCTCTCCTTGCCCAACAGCTAATGAACAGACAAATTGAACAGAGCTCCACATTTAGAAAATGTATGTAGTTTTATAACATAACGCACCCAGTGACCTGTCTGGTGTGTTCCTTGGTCATTCACGCTCATTTATGATCTCTGAGGCCTTTGCCGAACAGCTGGAGTTATACTAACATACTACCACAAAATAAAGTACTTTTTGGTTGTAATGTGAAATATATTCCTTTAGTAAAGATAAATAGCTTTAAATGAGATTAAGAAAACAGTTTGCTACAAAAACGACAACTTGAAAGAGTTTTCTGTGTTTTCCAGATTCCAGTTGCACAAGGCAATACCAAACCCGGGGCTGGGAGATATGGCTTTAAAATAAAATATAAATTTTTCTTTTTTTTTTAACCCAATCCCATGAATCAATTTCCTTACCTTTTGTTTCATAAAAAGAAATTGCTGAAATGATTTTTAAAAACTTAATTTTATTTCAATAATCTCCTCTGGAAGTGGATCTGAATTCAAAGGGCAACTTTAAAGGATCATTATAAAAACAATATGGCAGGCCCCACCAAAGTAGATAATGAAAACTTAATAAATTAAAGTGACTCGTCTTGGGATAAAAAGGTTTCCTCCTTGGAGTATTCTGTCAATATATTTTCCTAAACATGTTCATCGTTGCAAGCTGTAATCAAAACGATTCCCCCTTTTGGGACTGATATAGTGCAAAGGGTCATGGAAGCCCAGGAGAGTGCATTGGCAAAAAAAAATAAAATAAAAAAAAATTCTCCAAATTTCAATCTTCAGGAGTTGCAAATTTGAATGAATCGATAAAATCAATTTATCGCCCAGCCCAATCCAAACCTAATACACTTTAATAAGTGCGGTGCAAATATCACATTTAATCCTTTCTCTATTAACCAGCTTTGTTTTTTTTTGTCCCAGCAGATCCAACTCTAAGTGAATAGTCTAGAAGCCAGATGAGGGAAAGCGAACATTTCCTAAAAAGGCCACAGTGTCTGGGACAGAGCGAAGGAGGGAGAAAAACCTCCAAGGACTCCTCTACCAATAACGATCCAAAAAAAAAATAAAAAATAAAAAAGGTCACCAACAGGAAGAAATTAGCTCCTTTAGAACAAGGACAGATTCTTTGGAAATAAAGGGGGGACACTCGGGCATATGCCAATAAGTGTGTTCGCTCTATTTGGATAATAGCTTTTTGAGTAAAACCAAGTTCTGGTCTGTTGATGCCACAATCAGCTTTGCTCTGCTCACATCTCCTAAAAAGAAAAAGCTGAAACTCTTTAGGGAGACTGTAGAATTTCGAGGCTCTTGCTGCATTACAACAAACTCCCAAACGCTTTCCTTCTAAACGAGACGTCAGGAGGGAGACGCAGGGAGCTTTGGGTTGCTGTAATTCTATCTCTGTTTGATGGTCTGAATAGAACTGACGCTTACCTCATTTTTGGGCAACTTGGCAAATGGTTTAACGATGGAAGCGAGAGGCACTTGGCATTGTTTGGCCAGCTCGGCGGTGCAGGGCAGCGAGTAGGTCGTGCAGCGTATAAACCTGGGACTGGCATTCCCTGGGGTCAACAAAACAACATTTCAGTGTTTGTGGACAGCTGTAATATCACATTACTTACCTAAAATAAAAAAAATAAAAAAATAAATACTTGCGGTGGATTTATTCATTTCTGTCAAAGCGGTGTAACACAAATAATCAGCCACTTTAAAAGGACAATCCTTCAACTCTGTGCTAAGACTTGCTCTGAATGCCCTTTAACAGATGCCACCCTTTCACAGCATAGACGAAGTTTCATACACAGACGTTTGACATAATGAACCTTAATCGTAGATTATTTTAATTAGAAGGGAATAAGGTGCTTAACCTTGATGATATAGTGCGTTTGGGTTGTTTTTTTATGGCGGTTGGTTTTGTGCAAACTACATGATGAAAAAACAGCTTAGAATGTAAAAAAGGAAACTAATTAAAATGGGAGACCAGCCAAATTAATTAGACAAGTCCTTGGAGATGCAAGGTCACAGTCCAATGGTTGGTTTGTGCTGCAGAGGGAATATCACGCACGCAACTGAACAGTTCAGGAACTCTCACTGTATCATCAACTTTTGGGACTGAAACCTTCGAGCAGCATAAGGGGACAGGTTTCATTTTGATGAAACTGAAAATGTTTTATAGTGAAATTCAAGAAAATAGTATTTTCTATTTTTTTTTTTGGTTTGAAAAAAAATGAGAGATCATTAAACCTTATTATTATTATTTCATTATTATTATTTCATTTTCTTTAACAGTTTAATATTTGTAGAAAAATACCTCTGAAAAGAAATCTTCATAAAAACACTATATAAAAAGATATATAAATACATACACACACGTAAATTATTTCTTGTACTATTAGTCTCAATCTGTGATCTAAACTTGTTCACAAATTTAGCATGAAAGCCCTTTTTATTACATTTACACACGATTTTTGACTGTTAAGGCCTGAAGCGCCACAGCAACAGGTTGCTGACCTCAACTGGTGCAGCTCAACTTATAACACCACAAACCCTGGTTCAAGTTTCCCACAACTTTTAAGCATCTGTCTTAACATCAAAATCATTGAGTCTACAAATATCAGGTATTGGGAAGGTCATTTAAAATAGTATCTGACTGATAATATTTGGTACCTTGATCCTGAACTGTGAAGTCAGTGGTGACGAGGGGTGGCACCTGTCCTCTGATGTTTGTGCTGAATACCTGCCCCCCCAGCCTGGCTTTGTCATCCTCAATAACCTGGGTCTAAAGGAGACGGGTTAGTGTAAGAGCTGGGTCAGTACTGATTTAAAATTGAAAAGCAGAACAAACTGATGTTAAAAATTGTAAAAAAAAAAAAAAAAAAAAAAAAAAGAAATGAAAAAAGTATATTTGAGTTTGAATGAGCAGGAAAAGCAGAACAGAGGAAATGACAAATAGGGTTCATACAGTAGCTATAGACACTCACTATGCTCGGGATAGAATCAGGGTCCAGTTTCTTCTGAGGGGGACCAGCAAGTGGTCCTGGTGCTCCAGGAAAGCCCCCCGGCATGCCTGGCTGGGGGCCAGACATGAGTCCCCCAAACTGACCTGTAAGTTTTAGAAATGCATCATAAGGACAATATTCAATAAAAAAAAAAAATACAGGCTTATACTAAAACACTTGTGATTAATATTTTACACCCACCAAGATTTAAAAGCAGAGATGTTCGTGGAAGCAGATATTAACCCACCCACAAAAAACACAACAGTTTAAACGGCACTTCATCACACAGAGCAAGAACACAAGGTTTATTTATACTCATGAAATTCATATCGTTTAATAAACTTCTCTGCTATGTGTGCTTGGATGATTCCATTAGTTCAAACACAAACACAAAATGAATGCAGGGACGGATAAGTAAGTGGTGGTCGTCAACTGGGCCATATTTTTAACCGGGGGAACAGCGTGTTTGTGCGTATAGTGTAGTCAGAAGAGACCATGGAGGCAAAACCCAAATAAAAATAAGTGATCGTACCAAAGCTGTGATGTTGACTCTAATGAGCTACCCCGATCACTGCGAGTCACAGAGCATAATAATATCACAAGCCCTACTTGCTCTTTGGGATTTTAATAACGACGCATTGAACACTAACTTGTTCCTTCATTGACAAGTCGCTGCACAATTTGGAGGTGTTTGCGCATCACCACAGCTGGAAGCGCTAACATTTCGTCGGTTCTTGGTGTTGGTTTGTGGCATCCTTTAGGTTGTAGCCGGACCAGTGGCGGAACGTTATGCACGAGCCGACTACACTGCTAGGAGCACGTTAAAATACTTGACATTGACTTTCCAACACGGGCTTGCTATGAGTCCAGCGTGGCCAGTTAACCTTTAGATTTTCTGAGGACCGATCCACACTGGTGGACGCGAGCCACACATCATGGATGTGCTCCCGACTCTGCCACCTGACTACTGTAGGCTGGATGAAGGACCCAGGATTGCTGCCACAAGAAAGCCGTAGTGGGAACTTCTTGCCGCATCTCTAACTGTAGAACTATGGACAAAAATATGTTTGCAGCTCTGTTTTTAATGGGAGGACTTTACATGTTGTTGTATACATTTAAAACTCTCATCCTGAAATTAACATAAGTCTTCAGCAACCCAAAGTAGATTTTTACACTCACATATAGAGTCAGTGATTTAAAGTTATTTGAGTGTCTAAGGATATAAAGACTGTATGTTTTGCCTTATGATGGCTTTGAAATTGGGGTCAACTATGATATTGTGCTAAATAAATAAAAATGTAGATAATGTACGTGAAAATGTATCATTTAAACACAAAGGACAACAATGTTGTGAAAGCTATTGCGAGCTACTTACCTCCTTGCTGTGGGTAATTTGCTGGACCAGTGGGTCCAACACCATGCTGCTGGAAAGTTCCTGGTCCTGAGGGGTAGTTGGGGACCCGCCATCGACTGTCCCCCCATTGGCGGACCTGCCATCGACTGACCCCCCATTGGCGGACCCGCCATCGACTGTCCCCCCATTGGAGGACCTGCCATCAAACTGTCCCCCCATCGACTGTCCCCCCATTGGCGGACCCGCCAATCGACTGTCCCCCCATTGGAGGACCTGCCATCAACTGTCCCCCCATCGACTGTCCCCCCATAGGCGGACCCGCCATCGACTGTCCCCCCATAGGCGGACCCGCCATCGACTGTCCCCCCATTGGAGGACCCGCCATCGACTGTCCCCCCATTGGCTGTCCTGATGCCTGCATGTTTATAAGGGGCGACTGTGGTGGAGCCATTTGAGGGGACATGTGTGTTGACTGTCGGCCAGGATGGGCAGACGCTGCTGGATGAGGAGGGGGGCTCTGCACGGCACCTGAAGCGATGCAGTTCAGGCATTAGAATTAGGAAACGGCAGGTGTTAAACATGGCTGTCATGTTTCTAAACCCCCATCTCTTGAGGTTAAACTAATTACAACAATTAAGCATCAGTAGACAACAAACTCACCATAGCTGCCCAGGTTCATCGCACTCATCTGATTGGTGAGCTGCTGCGTCGGTGGGGGGGCCGGCGAGGCCATGCTGTTGTACACAGAGTGTGAAGGCTGGGCGTAAGTGGGGGACGCCGCTGATGGAGAGGCATACCTGTACAATGTTAGAGCCAATAAATTCAACACAATCAGTTGAGTGGGTTCTTCTTCTGACAAAAAAAACTCCTATTAAGAACAATTTACTTTTACAGTAATATTTACTAGGAATTTGCACTGATAACCCTTTATGATGTTTTAAACATGTCCCGGTTTCACTGAATTGCACGTTCCAACCAGCTGCTGCCACAAGAAAATTACCTCTGTGGATGAGCGCCATTCTGCTGCACATTTGGACTGTACTGACTGGGTCCAGAAGGCGGTGGCATCCCTGCAGGCGAGGACGCCGGTGATTTCATCCCACCTGCAATCGATAAACAGACATTCATCTAATGCTGTGTACTACATAAATACACATCGCCAAAGTCGGAGGGAGCGAGGCTGAGATGGTTTTTGACATGTAAAGAGGAGGCATGATGATTAATTGGACACAGGATGTTAAATTGGCTGCTGCCAATGACGAGGAATCAACTAAGACCACAGACAAGGTATTTAGATGGAGTTGGTGTGACAGAGGAGGAGTTAATAGGAGAGATGTGCATGTAGATGAACACGTACAACACAGAGTTAAGGTTAGAAATAAAAAAAAAATAACCAGTAATAAAAAAAATATATTAAAAACACAAAATGAAATATCAAAGAATGAGTTTTAGAGAAGAAGAGAAGTCCTAATGTTCACGTCCAGCAATGAATTTTAGGACCTGAAGAGCAGGCGCTGCAAAAGCAGAGATCTGATTGGCTAAGTATCTGCTAATTTATGTAGCGGTTTAAAAAAAAGACGAGTCAAAGAAACCAAAGGTAAGGTCTTACAGCAGCAGTTTAGACCAGCTTCAGACTGGAGAGATACCAAAGTATAGACTATTACTTTAGCCTAATCCAGAGTAAAGCCAGGCATGAATCCCTGACTGTATTCAGACCTGGGATTAACATCCATCCTTGCTGAGATGACTGGAGACGGTGTTGGGCAACACCCCTCATGCAGCAGCTGGAATTAGAAGCTGCCCTGATTCACCAGGCTCTGTTACACACTTTATATGCAGGTGGGTGACAGGTGGGCAAAGTTCACTCAATGCTGTTCCACACTGAATGAGAATGAGATGGAGGAAGATGATCCAACGTGGCAACGCCAAAAAAGGGGCAAACCAGAAGAGGCTGTACATATTACAGATATACCTAGAGTGCCTTGCAAAGGTATTTAGAACCTTTCAACTTCTATACATTTAGTCACATAACAAAAAAACATCACCGTTTTATGCACTACTTTATGTTGGTCTATCACATAAAATTCCACTAAAATACGCCGAAGAGGTGCCAACAGGATACATGGTTTCCAAAATTTTGTTGAAGGAAGAAAATATCTAAACAGTGTGCTGTATATTTTTCCTTCAACCCCACAGAGTCAAAACTACATTAAACTACCTTTTTACTGCAGGTCTTTTTGAGCAAGTATCAGGCATCACTTTATTGTGTCCCCTTAGGGAAATTCTCTGTACGGCAAGGTGAGACAACAGATAAATACCCACACACAGGAACGATCACATAATGAATTTAACAACGATAAAAATCAGAAAAAAAATCCACGTACAATTATCAATTAAAAACAGGCTGAACAACGAATCAAGCCCGATAAGCTTTAAAATGTATCTCAATGAGGGCGTGGTTAGTAAAAAGGTCTTTCCACCTGTGTGCTCTTGATTTGATTTGGGATGTCTGAATCTCCTCCCCGATGGTAGAAGCTCAAACTCACTAAGAAGTGGGGGTGATGTGAAGAATGAATTATGTGTTCTGCCTTTCACAGGACTCTTATTTTTTTTTTAAAAAAGGTTTCCTCCAAAATTGGGTAATCTCACTGCTATAATTTTGACATCAATTTTTAAAATTTGCTTAATCCTGTAACCAGGTGATAAAAGCAAAAAGTGAGGACAGATTCAATCAGAGCGTTGTGGAAAATAGTCATCAACTTCTTACACTCCAAACCTATTTAACTTGCGTAGGAAGAGGAGTCTTTGGTGACCTGTTTTACTAATCTTATCTGTGTTTTCGCTGAACGCCAGCTTGTTGTCGATGACAACGCCACCCAGATATTTGTAGGACAGAACTCTCTCCACAGTCTCGTTTCTAACGAGAACTGAAGATACTGGATTTGTTCCTGAAATCTATACACTTTGCACATCTAGAGCCTCGAGCCGTTGTCCAATGTTCTGAGCAAAGCTGTCAGAGTATCTGCAGAACGGTCTATATCATCAATTCAAGCTTCGCCACAAGTTCCCAAGAGTGTCTTTGACAGGCTTTCTTCCAATGTTCTGTATTTTCTTCCCATGGACTCTGACCAGCTTGCCTGTCCCTGCTGAGGCTGATGTGCAACGCTGGCCTCGTGCTAGAAGTTACGTTTAGGTCCCTTCTGACCAAAGTACAACCTTCACGTTTGCTACCGATTAGGAAACTTCGGAGGTCAACGGTTGCTCTGGATTTTATTGTGGGTTGTTAGAGTAAAAGGGGGGGATGCTAAACACAATTACACACCAGAAACTTTTCAGATTTTCTTTCATTCAACAAATTCTTATTTTATTTTTCCAAATAATTGTTCGCCTTGATGCCCTGCGATAGACCAACCACCTGTCCAGGTTGTACCCCCGCTTCTCGCCCATTGACAGCTGGCACCAGCACCCCTCACGACCCCAACAGGGATAAGCACGATGGAAAATGGATGGATGGATGTCCGCCTTGATGTGTTGGTGCACCTCTATAATCTCCAGTTAAACACACAGAAGTTTAAGGCTGTAATTAGCCAAATGTAAAACGTTCCTGGGGTGTGAATACTTTTGCCAAGCGCTGTATAAATATATATAAGGCTCACCAAAAAAAAAAAAAAACTTAAGTGTTCTTTTTAAATTGTGAAAAAGTGAATTTATTCATTACTGTCTTTTTATTACGACTTTGAGGTTTTGATGTGTATTTACGAAGGCCATGAACATCTGAGAGACCCTCCTAAGAATTTAGAAACGGCCGACTTTGGGATATTCTTTGCTCATATCACAGGTGCTGCTCTCTCTCTGTCTCTTGCTCTCATTTAAAATCTTACTGACTCAGGCTTACAAATATTCAAAGATGCGAACACGGTGCGGTGTAGGATAAAACAACAACATTCAAATCAAATCTAAAAAATATATATAAATGTTAATACCCTATCAATCAAACACAGTCGATAGCTGAAGCCGGACTGAGCAGATCCTGTCCAGCCAAACCTCAGTCCACACACCAGCTCAGAGAAAGATGATCGTACCTGCTGCCGGTGGAGCGTTAAATGCCTGAGGCGGCCCCTCCATAATGTCCATAGAGGGGCTGGGCTGGGCCGGCCCCGAATCCACCTTGGTAGCCCCCCGGCTGGGCCTGGGAGTACGGCGGAGCGGCTACGTAACCCTGTTGGCTCATTCTGACCCGACGCTCGTCACTGTCTGCTCATACCAATCTGGAACGTCCACCGAGCTGAAACGGTGAAACACAAAGCCTGGTGAAATAGATGGATGCGTTTTATTAGAACAGTGTCTCCAGATTGTCGCTTCCTTGTTGGTGTTTATCGTCGCGTTCAGCCTGAAACAGATGTGAGCAAGCAACACAACCCTCACCTGAGGTTTGACCTGGTTTCTGTTATCAACTCTGGGTGATTGACCTTTGACTGTGCTTCCTGGCAGAAAAAAAAAGGCAGCGTTTGCTTCGGTTGGACCTTTTCACACTTTAAAACCCTGTCACTGGAAATCATCTCGATTCGTTTCAGATTATCAGCTCAAACAAAAGTACATATATGAACCAGAAAACCTGTCACCGTTTGATTTTAAAAAGCTGCTTTTTTATTTATTTCCTGACTAATAGATGCCAATGAGTTTGTTTGAACTGTCTTTGTTGTTTCAGACCATAACAATTATGGCTTATTTGACTACTTTTGGCCTACGCTGTGCAACAGACAGCTTGGATTAAAGGGATTTCTTGGTTCTTATAGGTATGGCAGTAATGAGGCCTGGGTGTGGCTAGAGCAACTGCTTCACTGCCTTCTCCCACCTTAGTTTACTGGAGATAGCCCTACATGAGGGTTGGCTTTGGGCTTCTAATCAACGTGCAAAATAGCATAGCTTTCACCACCGGTGGGAGGTCCCGGCTATTGTAGCCGACTTTGTCCTTTTCTTTTGGTGGCTTAATACAACACGTTATTTTTTTTTCTTTAAGAAATAACCAGATTAAATGGCGTTTAGGGTTTAACGATTGCCAAATTTGCTGCCATTTGAGATTATCAAACAAAACAAACCTTAGAATAACTGGTTTATTAGAGCAAGGCAACTGTAATCATAAAAAGGGGGGGGGGGGGGGGGCAGCAATCCAACGTTCTAATAATATTGATGTTAAAGTGAAGAAAATCAGACAGAAATACAAACTTGTTTCAATTGATCGTATCCAAAACTTAAAGTTTACAAAAATAAAAAATTAAAAAAAACTGTGCTGTTGGGTTTTGCAGCGCACAGAACTTGACCCGGTTACAGTCAAATAGTTGCGTTAATTGGGTATTGCGACTGCGAATTTTTAAATAAAAACAAAACACAAATACAGAATTAGCAAACCCGCGCACTTAAATAGCAATAATTAAAACAAAAAAGGAGTTTATGCCAACATCACAGCTGTCATTTCTAAAAAGCGGCTGCAAATGGCAGTAAAAGCAACAGCTGCGGGTTGATAACTTCATCCAAACCTGTTCAACCCCCCCGGAAACTGGTTATTTTTAATATATCTCACCCTAGCTGGATCACAAACGGGGACAGTTTTTGCTTGTTTAGAAGTTCAACACCTGGGAGACTGCGCAACTTCCGAATATTGCCACGTCAAAGTCCGTTATGATGGGTAAAAAAAAAAAAAAAAAAATGGCGTTACAACTCTTTAATTAAAACGCAGATAAACAGTCGTGTTTGGTTGTTTTGAACAGTATTTTAAGAAAATTTGCATTAATGCGGGTTTTGTAATAATAATAATAATAAAATGACATCACGCCGTTACTACATTATCTTTTGCCAGGTAAGCGGAAAAAGCGCAGCAAAGTTTCCAGCTGCGAAACAACGCTTCAGATTAAATCTCACCTGAGGGGGAAACGATCGTTGAGTTGTCTTGTAAAGGCGTCACCGGTCCTGGTGAAGGGTTATTACCTGAACAGCAGAGTGGTCCTCTTCTCTCGGAGAAAACCGGAGTGCCACGTCAAAACTCCACACAGAGCACCGGGTCACGACAGCCCGGCGCCGTCTTTACGGGGAAGGAGGGATTTTCAAAATAAAGCCGCCAACGGTGACCGAACGGTCCCGCGCGACGCGTAGAAAGCGAACACGCGACGTCAGTTTGGCAAATATTCCGACGTAACCTGTCCTAAATCAACATTTTGTATCTTACTAAAGTGCATCTGGCGTCTTAACATTCGGATATTAGCTTTGTAAAAGGAATGTCGGTTTTACTCTGAAGGGCTCGCCATCTTGCTTTCATTTTCGCGTGAAGCACTTTAACTTGACAGACGCTGGGCTTCTGGTGAATGAGTGCGCATGCGCGAGTTTAGGGGACTCCATACACGTCAGCAGAGTCAGTAATAATAATAAAAACGTGCGTTTCATCACCTGAATACAGACTCCTTGATCTATTATTACCCTCCATTTCGTACCCATGTAGTTAAACCAACGTGTTTCAGCTATTTTGTCTTGTTTGTTCGGCATTCTGATATATTATGCGGTTAAATCTTCATAGAAACGTTCGAATCTCACAACTTGTATTCTATGTTATATTTCCAAAGCTTTATTGCACCATATTGGCAAGTATTCTGTTTCTGATTCTCGTTGAGCCCAGTAAACTCTTATGGAATATGACAAATTATGATCCCTGAGCAAACCAAATAACCAACATTTTTGTTGTTGATATTAATCAGAGATAAACCTCTGTTGTGAAAACCAGCATCATATCAAGCATCCGATAAAAGCTTCCCAGACAACTGATCACTACAACTTTTTCGTTTTAATAAAAAGGAGGCAAGATTGTGCTGAACTATTGATATAATTACGGAATAATAATAGCTTTTTTCTAGTCCATATCAGGCAATGTATAAAACAATGGCAGCTCTAGGTCTTCTGATCTATTTTCTTAAAAAAGTTACTGTCTGTGTCAAATACAAATAAAAATTGGATGTGACAAACATGAGCATTGCTCACAACATACATTTTGGAATAAAAATAGTAAAATTACAAAAATTAAGTCATTTATGCAAGAACTCTTGCAAGAAAGTGCAGCTTTTTTCCTGTATTATAATGAGAAATGTGGAGTATCTTGTAATGTATACTTTGATAACAGTTTCACAAATAAGAAAATGTTAAATTGTTTTAGCACATTAGCATCAAATCATCTCCCAACCCAACCCCCCCCCCCCTACCCCCCCACCCCCACCCCCCCACCCCCCCTCCGGAGTTCCTTGACCCACTTTGAACCCTGCTTTAGATATTTAATTAAGTCAATTCAGTGAGTTGTAATTTCTAAAGCAGATTTACAAGAGAGCGTGCGGCCCACTCAAAGGTTGTCATCAGACATCTCATATGCATGAATTGTCTTTTTTATAGATGACTAATTAAAAAAAGTAGTTGCAACGTTTTATCTATTCATCATCAGCCGAAGTTCTTTATCGTTAAAGTCTACTTCTCTGTCAGCACAAAACTGTGGTAATTTCCTTGTAGACAAGCACAAAGGGCGGGACTAAGGCATGCAGCCTTGCTTCTTTTCATCATCTATAGTGAAATCCTCCCATCAGAAACTCCTGCCGGTTTTGTGCCTTGGCCACATTTTATATTTTATTTGTTTAATTATTTGTGCATTTGTGCTTTACAGTGTTCCCTCCCTCTTAACAGGCAGCCTTTCATAATCTACCACACCCTCAAGTCAGCAGAAGTACCGCGAAGAAGCAGGGTGAAGGTGAACAAGAAGATGTATGCAATTACAAATATCTACAAAATGATTCAAATACTTTATTTAACAAATATTAAACACTACATTATTAAAATTAAAATATTTGAAAACACATTCCAAATTCACAATTTAAATCTATAATATTAAACCCTAAAGGGTAAAGGGTAGAGTTTACCCTTTAGGTAAGTGCTCAGACCATGACACAGACTGTCATCTGCAGAATAAATACATCAATATACACTTTAAAAAAATCTCTCTCTTTTTTTTTTTTTTTTTTTTTTTTTTTTTTTACAATTCATTACAAAGACTGGTTAATAATTTTTTTTAGCCATTTGGTTACTTGCTTTGTTTACAGTCAAATCACAGCCACACACAGTAACCATAAAATACTGTCTGTTTCTCATTGTGTAACTGCTTAATTCAGTGGGATATTCCAAACAAACCAATATTATTGTAAGATGATTTATTCTAGTTTTTTTTTTTGTTTTTTTTTTTGTTTTTTACATTATTATGTTTCAATACATTTTAATAAAAGAATCAATAATTTTCAAATGTTGAAAAAAACAACACATTTAGATAACTTTAATTAACGCAGCAAGCGTCCTTCAAATCCCAGGACAGGCGTAGATGGCCTGCGTCATGGTTTGGATTAGTTTTACATGGAGCATCATATATAAGTTTCGCAATGATGAGCGTGAAGTCACCCGGTTTCACGCACCGCCCGGGGGGAGGGTCTCTGCGCGGTGACGTCTCCAAAAAGCGGGCCGGACTCGGTCGGAACTCAGACGATGGGGGGGTCACACGGCGGTGCGGTGGATGTGGACGTTATTGTGGAGCGCTGCTGGCACAGCCCGAGGAGCGCGCCCTGCTAGTTCGGCTGAGGGGGACGGTGCGCAGCATGGGTGCCGGGGACTACGTCTGCGTGACCCTGCGTGGTGGCGCACCGTGGGGCTTCACCCTAAGAGAGGGAGAGGGAGAGGGGGACATTTACAGACCTTTACTTGCTTCCCAGGTATCTATTTGTTTAATTGCTATTTCATTGTTTTAATTAAAACAGTTGTGGCTGCCTTGCCAGGCAAATGCATAACTGCTGAGAATAGTTCTGACCATTTATGCCTAAAGTCTCTGGTGTGGTGAAACTTTTCGACTGGCTGCATTTTTGTGTGCGTTGGCCGTGTTTTGGTGAGAGATTCCACAGCATCCTTATATGGTCAAAGGCCAAAGAGAGAGTGCGAAGCTCAGGGCAGCGTGATCTTTCATAGGTTTTTGGGGAGGCTCTTGTACAAAGAGCAAAACAAGCATTATCAGGATATATGTTCCAACCCGGGGGAGAGATGAATGTGAGTGTGCGCCCATGCATGATGCAGATGAACCAAAAGTGATAAAGGTTACCCTTAAAGCTTT